>NW_008710049.1:4041402-4127300 GCF_000327385.1 Lottia gigantea | reverse complement strand
GAGTCAAATTCTCATTTCACCTTAACACCAATATACATAGAGCAAGTTCTACATTATTTTCATTGGTAAATACCAATATCGTGATATTAATGATAAATGTATCCAATTAAACTAGTGTCGCAAAGCTCAATCTTAGATAGACAACATATAGTAAACTGACAATATTTCACTGAAATGCCTATTTATGATAAAGTCAACTTTGAATTAAATAAAGGTCATACTTCAAGTGAAACATTGACTATATATCCTATTCCTGGTCACAGTCTTTTCTTCTTATATTCTCTCCAGAAATGACCATAGTATCTTCGACTATTCTAATGAAATGACTAATAACAAAATCTTAGTAATAAAGCTAATACAAAGGAAAATCCATTAGCTATACTAAGTAACAAGTAGGCTATTTAACTCATAAACAAGGATTTCCTTTACTTTATCTCACAGTTACAGATGGCTGATAAAAATTATTTAACTTTAGTTCTTAACACAAACAGTTAAAGTGATTTCCTACAATCCTATCATCTAATTTTTGTCTCTGTATATGCAATATATTTTGAAATTAGTTTGTAAGACATGGGAAAAATCAGGTTTAACTATATAGTCTACAGAAGGACTTGATCTGTTTTATTCAAGTCCAAAAACAAACCTGTCTGAGATTTTTCTGTGATCAGATCAGATTTTCAATCATAACTAAGGCATAATACTAATAGGCCTATAACAAAAACAATCTATGAACTAGCACATTCCAATTGTATTAGAATGAAGTGAATAAAACCACTATAGGCCTCTGTGTTTATTTATCATATTATAGCTTAGTATCATTTGACCGAGTTCATTAATTTGCCAGCGGTCGTGACCCGGGCCACTTGATATCGTTGTTTGATGTCGATGAATGAATGCAAAAAATGTTCACCTCCAAAAGCATAAATGACGTACCTTGATCGGTTGATTCACTTGCCAACCTTTCATGGGATCTTAAAGGATTTTTTTTACAGAAAGCTGAAATTATTTTACTGATTTCGCAGGTGTCAGTCTTCAGATATTCACTATTGTTGATATTTACATGGAAATACAACCTGCTTATTACAGATTCTCAGCCATAACCGGAAGTCTACAGCGGAAGTTTGTTATTAGACGATTCGTAACAAGGAAGAAACTTTTCAGATTATGTGTCAAGGTTGCTTTGCAACTTATTCTGTACATTAAATTAAATTTGAACTTGCTTATAAGTTATAAGGCAAATCTATTCATTAATCCGAAGATCAATGTCCCAATAAGTGACGATTTCTTGGGAGATTGGTTTGGCGGAGGGGGCAGGTAGCTTAAGTAGGGGGTAATGCGACTGGCCTTGCTTTGCCTATTCGCCCTTTCCTTCCACTATCATATTTCTTATCACTGGTTTCGACTTGGCCGTTCGCCAATTGATTCTTATTAACGCCACGGATTCTAACCTAAACATGGAAACAGTCCGATGGAGATTTGGCCTAGGAAGAGGTTGAGATGAACTATTAAGACCCTAGTCCATTGCTTCTCAACCTCAGTGAGATAATCCTCCCGCCACCCCAGGCAGACTTCTTTCAAAAGCTATTCCTTCAAAAAAATTTCCTATTTCCAAACGTATTTCACTCGATTCAAGGGATATCATACTAAAAAGTTCAATGAGGCCCCCGGATGACGTCGATTTCAGTCGTAGAATACCTTGCCTCCCATGTCCGCCCGGTCTGACGATGCCTCCCCATCATCCTCCTGCCAATAATTCCTCCCCATGGCCTTCCAGTTCCTCTGGGGGGGGGGGGGGGGGGGGGGGGGGGGGGTCTTTTTTCAGTACACAGAAGACGGCAATGAGTTGAACAAGATTAGATTCAGAGTTATAGAGTTACATATATAAGAGTTGAACTAATATTTAAAGATCCAGAAATGAATCTTAATGAACTTTTCGCCAAAATATATTGTAATTGTTAACATAATATTCTCGATAGGCCTCTGGATATATTATCTGTGTCAATATGAATGAAGACTTTATTTCTGAAATAAAGTAGATTACCAATGACGCAATGTCTTACATTTAGAAGCTGAATGTTATTTTAATGAGTGATAAAACGGGTCGATGACGAGATTTATTTTTAAAAGATTGCTAAAAATGGAACTTTTTAATTGTTTGACTGCTAAGATTGACCACATGTGTTAAAATCAAAATAACGAGAGGTCAAAACTCGAGGCAAACGATGTCTTTAAGTGACGTCAAAGCACTGAACAAATGACACCATTGCCTGCAGCCTGTTTTCAGTAGTTTTTCTCGGGAGTTCTAGTATAAGTCAATGGCCTGACTAGAACTCGACTTTGGTCCGAACATTCAAATTTCTTATAATTTCTTTAATGGTAGCCCCTTTTACAACTCTGTGACGCTGTTCGTAAGTATACATTTTATTGTATCAATCCCGTGAGTCGATTTCCTTTGATCTTAAGTCGGTTCTGAGTAAACTAGTAAAATTTAGTTTGGTCTGAGCCATGTAAAATATCAAATGTAGAATAGGTTATCTCCCATTAGTCTCCAAATAACTACTAATCCGTTCTAAAGCAATATGGGTTTATTACATACAGACATAATGGAGGGAAAATAATGGTCATGGTAGACTAGTGTAACGCAGCTGACAAAACGAATTGGGAGTATAACATCATGTACACAGTGAATGAATGGAATTTTGCCAGGACACTCTCATAAGCTTGCTCCTTTTCTATATCCAACTGTCAAGGGATGTTTAACATGCACAACCTGAAGCACCCAGGGCCTAATTTTTTGACAGTATCCATTATGACCTGCATCATTGACAGCGGGAAACAGCTTTGAAAAATTTGGTATATTTAATCAGACTTAAATTGTAACTTGTCATACAAGTGTCTATTTTTCAGTATTCACAAGGAATAAGATACATAACAAGATTAATTAAGATAACAGGGATTATTTCTAACCTATGTACTATTATTAGGTTGGCTATATCAAGAGACACATTGATTTGGAAAAGATATTTTATATAAATATATTGCTCACTCTATAAATTATGATGTATTTCAAACATAACACAATAATCAGTCTATAGTCAGGTACAGATGTTAATGATATCTCTACACATTCCAATTTCAGTCAGATGTCAGTGTCTCTTGTAATCCCATAAAAAAAGTCTTTTTTGTATAACATCACTATCACAAGCTACTAATATTATGTTAGGGTGACTTCGATTGAACCTATGAGGTTGAGCTAGAGTTTATGGAGAAATGATGTAATTACTGTCAGTACCGTGTCGAGAGAATCAAAATCGAACTTGATTGAGTAAAGACAATATGGTGGTACTTTTAACCATATAAAGATATTCTTTGTGGCCATGTTAACTTGTGTTGGACTCTACAAATACCGGGGGTCAGACTTGAGTTTTTGAATGGGTTAAATATTAAGTCACACAAGTCACAACTCTAGAAAATATAACAACTAGGTTGTGACTCAAGAAACTCAAGTTCCAATCAAAGTCACCCTAAGAGCTGTTCAATAGTGACTAGTCACTTAATTGTAATGGATTGCAGGAACCACACACGTCTGACTGAAAATTGGAATGGTGCAAATTGATGCATCCAATACACAAAAAAAGTTTAGAAAAAATCTTTACAATCCCAAAGATTTATTGTTTTTACATTACTTAAAATCAGTCAAAATAAAGTGCACTACTAATGTTTGTTTGAATCATGCCTGGATGTAAATAAATATTTAATTTGGACTCTAGTTTATAATAATTTACATTGAACTATATACAAGAAACAAAACTTTACATATCGGTACATAGAATTTTACAATTAAGAAGGTTTGCTTAACTTTTGTGATTTCCAAATCATTTGAATTGGTTAGAAATAATTTGTCTCTGGACTTGAAAAAAGTCTATGGAAAAAAACAAATTTTGATCACATTCAGATATAATCAGTCTAACAAAATCTTTGTACATAATGGACCTCGGTTTGACAGAAATTGTGATCAGAATTAAAAAAAAACATAGAAAAGAATTATTTTGCATAATCTAAGCATGTTAGACACACTTTAGCAGTTGAATAAAACAAAATTACAAACAAAAGAATAAAATTCATAAGGTTCAAACTCATAGTTCATAACAAGACTCTTTTACATAATTTGCATGAAATATACTAATGTTGTAGATTAATATTATCAATGCATTTTGACTTACAGACTGCTTGAGCACTTAAAAATTATACAAATTCTCCAAAACACAGCACTGATAAAATTAAATAATTAACTAATTACATTGTATCCTAAATTGGGGGTGTGCATCATTTACAGGTAAATGGATTTTTGTCCTTATGTCTTCGAGGTATGGAATGGGTGTGCAATATATTCATAATTACAATGTATACTGTATTTAGTTTAATAACAACAGTGTTTATTAAGGCTTGATCCTCAAAACAAGTACCTGTCTCATAGAGAAATTCATCTTACATTAGTATGTATCAATATACATGACCAATGATTACTTTAAGTTTTCATGAGAAAAAAAAATTTCATATTTTTAATTGTTTACAATACTGTGTTCATTTGATAATGACTTCATCTGGAGATCAATTGAAAGCCATATCTTGTCCCTTTGCAGAAACTACTAATGCATAACCCCGCAAATTTTTTTTTTTTTTCTAAAATATTATAGCATCTGTTAAACTTCACTCATTGTTAGTACAAAGCATTGTTGAAAATTTGAATTTCACAAGTTTTCTGTGGTTCCTATTAATATCGTTCAAAGCTACATATTAAGCAGTGCAAAGAAGAGTATATATATATATTTGCTTCTTTCTGTTGATTCTAGAAGCTGTATTCAGTTTTGATGGCTTTTTTCCTTTTGTAAATCAATTAAAAACTAGTAACATACCAGTCTTACATCCTAATATATTTATCTTGTTTTCCTTATTGGCCTCTCTTGTATCTCAACTTAAAGGTACAGTTGAAAAGTACTAAATAATGTATACATTTTCTGGTTTCTCTATAACATCTATTGTAGCTGCACTCAAAGCTCAGAACAAAGCATAGATATAAACACAAATTCTTCCATTTGTTGATTTTGGTTCCATTCAAAGCTTTGTACAAAGTAAGTCACTTTTAAATCATAACATATAAACCTTTGTACACTATACATAAACCGGTACCAATTGTTCTATAAATAATATAAAAATATATATGTATATCATTTCCTTTTACCCCGCCCCACCCCCATCACAGATGTAGTTTTAGCTTTATTGTTTATGGCAGTTTTCACACTATTTGATGTCTGTTTTGAACTAGATGTTGTCTTAGTAACTATTGGATTTCCATTCTTTTCCTGAAAGATAAAAAAACATCATATCATAAACAAAATAGATTTATTTTGAAATCAATTCTTTATAAATTTTATAAATTTTATAAATTTTTGAAACTCTTTGAGAAATAGATAACCATCCATTTTCAATGAAATGAAAGGAAATACTTAATGCATGTTATATAGAGTATTTAAATTCTTAGTTTTCAGTTTCAAGTATTAACATATGTATAATTGTAATTCTATTGCAGCCTGCATTATCAATAAATCAAGAGCTTCAGATGGTTAATTTGTCTTGTCAAATGATAAAACAGTGTTTATTTCCCCAAAATGATAACAAGATTCACCTTCATTCCTTAAAGATTATGTATTTTTTCCTACCTTAGATTGAGACAAACTGGTACCATTTTCCGAGACCTCATCAGATAAAGCTGAAGACATGTCTCGAGACTTATTGGATATTATTTCACTATTTACTGACAGTCCATCATTATCATCTTCTTCATCATTAAACTGTCTCATCATCTCTAGCACATTGGTTGGACGAGAATTATCATGGGATTTACCCTAAAAGTGTGAAAAAATAAAATTTAGCATTTATTCGAAGAATCAAAAGAAATACAGTTTAATGTCCTACTTTTCTGAATTTTGATTTGGCTAATGGAGATTGGCCTCACCATGCAGAATGCATTTTTGCCAGGACAGCAGCAAATAAGCTTTGTTCATGTTTTCTCCCAACCACCAGAGAAAACTTGGCTTTTGGTTGTTATAAGAATGTGATGTTGTTTTGTAACCTGCACGTGCATACTAGACGTGTGTGACTGTGATATGTGATATATGTGTTCTACAGTAATAAATATATGAAAAATAAGTGTTGTATCTGAACATGTGCCCAACTCAATAAGCAACTACAGATGCTAATAGAAGCTCAATCTAAGCATAACATATAAATGTTACTTTGAAAATCTAACACTCCAACATGTTTAATATGTATCAGGTAAATATAAGAGAACTTACTGTAATCCAGGAATGATCTAAAACTTCACCAGCTGTTATTCTATGAGCTGGATCACATCGTAACATTCTCTCTATACAATTCTTAGCTAAAACACAAATATAATTCTTACATTTAAATATCATTAATGCAGCACAAATTCATGTAACAAAGGATCACAGAAGGGAGCATGTTGCTAACAATATATGACATGCAATGGAGTTTGACTTCTTTGCACTTGTGATCCTGTCTACAAAGGTTTTTTTTTCCACACCACTTTCCTTAATCTACAGCGATTTCAAACATTCATGTGATGATTAACATGCATAGGACTTCCTGAACCATGTGACTAAGATGTTCAATAAAACCAATCAGGAGTTTAAGCTGTCTATTTTATAATAGATTCATAGAGGTTCTATATCCAGCAGAAAGTTTTTCAAATTAAACGATATGGTTTAAATGGTTGAATCTTGAATATAACATGTAATTACCTTCAGAAGAGATTTTATCCCAGGGTTCACCTTCAAACTTGACATGGGCTTGTTTAATTAATTCATATAGTCTGTCCTCATCTGACGCATTAAAAGGAGGATAGCCACATAGTCTGAAAAAAAATATGACTTTACATGTATGATATCAGGAAATAGCAATATCAAATTCAAAAGAGATCCAAAACAGGCTTCTTTATATGTCACATCACAAAAAGCATCTGGATTATGGTATCTGTGATGTTATAATGTACCGATAAGAAAAAAAGAAATATACAGATAAGAGCAACAAAAGTAACTGATACACATACATAGAAAACCTTTTGTGAATTACTTTTATTAAGTATTTTAATAAGCACATAGAGACTAGCTATGTTATGAATGATCAGTTATTTTCAAACTTAATTTCAACCTCAAAATATATATCATCAAATTTACACAATTTATTTCGGAATTTATTGAAATGAAAATATATGTCCAACTTTCTGAGGCAGATGTGGCTTATGAAGATACTTTAAATTAATACTGTATGTTTACTTACAACATATACATAATAACTCCCATTGCCCATACATCACACATCTGACTGTATGTTTTATTGTCAATTATTTCTGGTGCTGCAAATACAGAAAATGGAACATTTATAATCTAAGAGAAGCCACAATGAGACCCAATTTCATTAAAATCCAATTATCTTTTTTCAAGTATTAAGATGTTATCACTAAACACATGATATAGCTCAGTGACTTAGTTTATGAATTACGTATCCATCTTGAAGAATCCACAGTGTCAAATACTCTGCTGAATTTATTTAACTCTTTGTAGAATCAGTACAGTACATAAAACCAGCACTTGTCATTATGGTACCTTTCGTTGAGAAGGTAACTCCATTATCTGAAATGTCAGTAAATAGCCTTTCTCTTACTGAAAGTAAAAATAATTTGACTGTGGAAAGGTAAATTTAAACGTGACCTTACACATATAAATAGGAGTACCACAGACATCCTGCATCATATTATCATGTCCAACACCATCTTTTACCACAGACAACCCAAAATCAGTCACCTTCAGAGTAAATGTAATATAGAATTAGTTAATACGACATATCAAATTATCTTATTAAATGTGACTTCTTAACAAAATTCAAATATTTTCATAAAGGGATGAACAAGAAGTTTTCCTTCCTGTATGCATCAGGGAGTCTGTATTGCACCACTTTCTTATCTAACATCTGTGGTTTATGCAATTCCAGAATAACTTCATCAGATTATATCACTATCACCTGATAGACCAGCACAGGCTAAACAAATCTATATAAATATGCAGAGACATTAAAAATGTTTATTTGAAAAGCTTTATTGTCAATTAAAAGTGGTCTGGATCATGAATTTCAATTATCTCCCATTAGTCTTCAAACTCTACTATACCTGTATATGTAGATGGTCGTTAGGGTCTTCAGGATTTTCACTTAATAAAATATTTTCTAATTTTAAATCTCTATGCACTATATCTGAAATTGAAAACATTTGCTACTCTAGAAAAAAAAAACTTAGTAAACCATACATATTTCTTAAAAAAAACATCCAGAGTTGGACCAAAAATGAAAGATTTTATTATTACAAATTTTACACATCTATAAATGCTATATTAGTATAATCATCCTAACTGAATTTATGATCAACAATTTCAACTCCTTTTTCTGAAAGTTAATGATGATATATGCTAAGGTATATGTTAAAGCTATCATATTTTGGAAAAACTGAAATGAAGAGGCAGCATGCACCGATATGTTGCAAATTTTGAAATATTTATATCATAGTATTAATGCACAGTTTGATTCTGATTTGATGACATGAACAGTTTAAAAACAACATAACTTACCATGTTTATGTAAATAAGAGATTGCACTAGCTAATTTTGTCATGATAATTTTACATTCAGATTCTGTAAATTGTCGTTTTTCTAAAACCTCATTTAATTCTCCATTTTCACACACAGCAGTTACTAAATACATACGCTGAAAATGAAAGTAAAAAATTAACATATATAGATGGACAAATTGGTCTAAACAAATCTAAATATTTCATTCTGAAATAAGGAAGGCATTGTAAAGTTATATCTTGGATACCAAAATTTACATCTTTATAGAGATGTTGGCAGGTAAGAAACACATAAAACATCACACAGAAATCTTCAGATAAAATTATCTTAATACCAATACAATGTGTACTGAAATTAACTTGTCAGTTTTAAGTCTTCAAAATCCAAGCAAATTCATAAGGGTTATTTTTGAGAATATATCAGCATTACTTGTGACAAAGTGTTATTTTTGACTGGTTAAGGAAGATAACTGATATGAACTCACCTTGTTGGACTCTATAACTTCATTTAAGGCTATTATATTGGGATGTTTTACTCTTTTCAATATACACACTTCTTGCTCTAATAACTTTAGTCCAGTACTTCCAGCCTGAAATAAATAACCACTGAGTTATCTCCCTTCAATGCTGGACAAATTATCGCAAATGCCAAAGATGTGGTGAAATGGAGACAAATGTCCAAATTAAGAAACTTATACCTTAGCTGGAAGAGCACTTCTTGAAAGACGAAACACAAAATTCAAGTTGAAAACTATATCATTTAAAGTATGTTTAAAAGGAATCCCTGGACTTCTGATACACTGATAAAATGTCTCAATGAGTCAATCATCAACATCTTCTCCTAGAAAACCACTACATTCGCCTAATATCAAATTAAAGTTCAGTTATCTCACCTTTTCCTTGTTAACACTTTTAATTGCCCAGTTCTTTCCCGTCTTTTTACTGGTAGCGAAATAAACTTTACCAAAACTTCCCTGTCCTAGTTTCCGTCCAATAACATACGATTCTTGCAGCGCTTCATCATTTTCTATACGGGTATGGGGAATTGACCTTTCTGCACTTCCCTTCCGTGGTACGCTAGAGGTCATGATGAGACCCGAATGTGTTTTTCTATCTTATACATCTGAAAAGGGAAATGACATCTTGATATCATCCATTTCAATCCAAAATGCTTTCAATTAAGGACTATTTTATCAGGCTGATCTGATAAACATTCCAATGTTTAGTTTGAACAAATTTGATGTTTTATTTTTGTCCTCGCATTTTCTTCCACAACTGTTTTAACGTAACGAAGTGCCTGAAAACACAAATATGAAACTCATATTTAAGGTTCTGCTTTGATACTTTTAGATAAGTTGTTTGACAGAAAACTGTTCAAGGAAAGACTGTAAAAAACAAATACAATTCTTTGAACATTAATGAAGAAATTCCACAAGAATTGTCAATTATCTTCAAAATTGTTGTGATTGAAATGATTAATATTAATCTAAAAACCTACCAAGTTCATGAAAGTTAAACGAAAACATAAATTGTAACAAATATTAAAAGACAGAATGATCATTCTCCGACAGAATATATTGACAAGCTTACAGCATTAATCTGTGAATTGTTTGATGATTATTGACCATGTTTCTGATACAAAGATTATTAATTGACAGGAGAAGTCGTCTATCAATCTAGATTAATAACCAATTAAACCATTGATCTTCTAGCCTTGATTGTCAGGACTGATCTAGACACCAAAAGCAATCAAAGTATCATGTGGTTCAAATAACATTGACACAATTAATATCTTTGTATCTGGAAAGTGCTACATCTTTCCTGGATATTTAAGATATTACTTTTCATAAAGGGTCTATGATATTAGCTTAAGCTGGCAGTCAGGCGTTAACTTGCCATCAACCAACACACTAACCATAAAGGGTCTATGATATTAGCTTAAGCTGGCAGTCAGGCGTTAACTTGCCATCAACCAACCCACCAACCATAAAGGCAAGGGTTTTTAAGGTCAATTTGATTTGAATTGATATGTAAAACAATCTATCATGTTTGTGCTTGGTATCTTTCATAAGCTTTTTTTGCCTTTCATTAGCATGAAGAATAGCAATCACAACGCTAAGGAAATAATGCTCTTTATCAGGAAGTTTGCCAAATGAGACTGGCCTGCCTTTCACCTCCCAGTTTCAAATTCTTATGATCGAGTTCTTAAATGTCTGGTTGTTTGCCTCATTTGACAATTCTGTGGCACCTCCACCCAATGATTGTTAGAAACACCAATGTGTCCAATGAATCCAATCAACATCCTCACATAAACATCCTCAATATTGAATACATTCGTGACATGAGCTGAGCAGACTGTGTAATTTGACTATGTTTACCTGTGAGAAAAAAAAAGAAATCACTGCTTATCCTTATATAACACCACTGTGTTCTAAATCAGTTTGTCTTTCAAATTAGCTATATCAATATCTTATTATCTTTCTACCTCATAAATAACATATCCATTAACCTCAGTTTAGTTTAAATACCAACTAGAACTTTGTCTATGTTTTAATTAAGATATTAATTAATTATAGAGTAAGAGATAAATCTCAGTCTACATGAAGAGACAAAAGAAACTTTGTAATCAACAGGTTTTATGATACTGAAAGAAAATTTATCAGAGGAACTACAGGACAAAATAATTTCTTGTTATAAACAATATTTTATTCATAAGATATAGAATAGGGAACAGGCTTTTGACTGTATGAACCTTTTCCTTTATTTCAAGAAGCTCTACTAATGAAGTACAAAAAAAGGATTTCTTTTTATCTTTTCTTACTGAAGAGGAATTGAGAAGAAGAACTCCTAACCAAATCTCAACTTAGATGATCTACAAAAGGACTGTTGAGGAACTACAATAACTACAGAAGAAGAACTTGTCATCAACCATCAATACCAAGTATAGAAAAGCTCTTCATCAACCATCAACACCATCACAGGCAAAGACAAGCTTTTACATCATCCATTAAGACTAAGTGGTATGGTAGAGCTCTGCATCAACCATCAAGACCAAGTGATCAGAAGAACTCTTCATCAACCATCAAGACCAAGTGATCAGAAGAACTCTTCATCAACCATCAAAACCAAGAGTTACAGAAAATCTCTTCATCAACCATCAATTCCAAGAGTTACAGAAAATCTCTTCATCAACCATCAATTCCAAGAGTTACAGAAAATCTCTTCATCAACCATCAATTCCAAGAGTTACAGAAAATCTCTTCATCAACCATCAATTCCAAGAGTTACAGAAAATCTCTTCATCAACCATCAATTCCAAGAGGTTTGGACATGGACTAGCTGGTAAAAAGGATTCTTGTACACCCAAGATGCTATCTTTCTTTCTTTCTTTCTGAAGGACTAGTAAAACGATCAAAACAGGCAAACCAGTTATACATTCATTTGTTTAACAATATACTCACCTGCCTATAATATAACTTATAGTTTCTGTTATTTTTTATAAATAAATAAATTTATATTAAAAATTATGAAGAACATACATACAAAAACAGTCATACCAATCAGAGTATTTGTGTACAATGTGATATAGGTAATATTGAATGATTTATAATAGTCTCTGATATCATATATACAAGGAAATGATAATAAAAAATGTCTCAATCAGTGAATGTCCTGCACACTGACACCTTAAAACCCAGTATATCATTCATAGTATGACACTATAACTTCAAATGACGTTTTAACAACTCGAATCACCGATATTTATTGCCCTTATAACCAATCACAGAAAATAATCTATAGTTTGAGGAACTTATATGATCATATTAGTGCATACTTCAAACATCATAAATTCTTAACTCTATCGTCAACCAGTTTTCAAGTACAAGAGATTACAGCTTTGGTACTACTAGGATATTGAAATTCAATCAAAGGTTTTCTATTAAATAATCGTACCATGAAGATATTACATTAAAATTTCTTTTAATATGCTTTTAATATTTGAGAATCTAATTTACATAGCTTTTAACAATGATTGAATGATTTAATAAAGGTTTTGATAAGTGATTACTTATCACACACTGACACTGTTTTGTACAGACATGTTCTGACCCCATGACATAGTCAAATCTCTGATCTGAATTTAATTTGTGTGAAAGCTCAAAGTCAATGCTTTCAAATTACTTCAATATATGGTATAAAACTATTCATTCTTCAGAAATTATTCCTTTGCAGGAATTGATCATTACAACTGTTACCCTGTAATTTAGCTGTAAGTACCAGTTATGTATGAAAGAAGCCCAGAAATGTCTGTTATTCTTCTTTTTAAAAAAATGAGTTGAATTTTATGGATTTTTTATGCCATCATTACATTGTACACAATAATATTTAGAGATATATCTCTTCCTGTATGTTTGAAGTGAATAAATACCTGGCATCTCGTATTTTTTTTCAAAGTGAAGTACACCGGTATATCAAGAATTTTTCATATATTTTTTTAACCTTTTGCACACTAATATGTCGGGCTGTGAAAATTTAAAGATCGGTCCTGATATCTCTCCCTGTAATAACCTACCTTATACCAATAAAGTTGATTGTGTACAGGGGATCAGAAGTTAATGGAGTGTTAAAATGAAGGATTGACCTGTCCATTCAACTGGACAATGTCTCTATACAATACTAGACCTAGTTATTATAGATATAATACCAAATATCAATAATATAATAAATAACATAGATATTAATAATACTACCCTCAAATTATTTCACATTATAATAACAGCCAGAGTAGAAAAACAGACAGAAAAATCTCAGACAAATTTGACAAAACCTTAAATATTCAAACTTAAATATGATGACCATAAGATCAGGAGCAAACTGAACAGCTTCAGGCCTTCAGACCAATGGGTTTCAAAAGCCCCTTTGACACTATTCTCGTGCTGGACAAGGCCATAATTAAATGTGCCCATTTACATTACAGTAAACTCATGTGGTCTATGAAAAGCGTTCATGGTTATCTGTGGAACTCTTCTTGAAGAAATTGTAACCTTGTAGTCACTGTGATGTAATCGAAGACATCTGAATAATGACGAAATTACCCTGGAAAAGGTGAAGGTAGCTTGTGAGGCATGTGCGGTAAAGTGTTCTCAGATTTGTTTACCGTTTACATTACACCAATTTATCAAGTCTGTTCTGAAAACTGATCCCAGACCACCTCACAAAGGTTGGCCAGAACTGGAACAAATCTTAGAATGCTTGACCGTTTGCTTTTTTACAAAATCAATCTGTTCCGTTCTGAGAACTGAGAACGGAAAAATTAAAGAGCCCCTTACTCAATGCCCAACTGATCGAGAAAATATTATCCTAGCTTATGCCTTACCCTCAACCTCTCTCTACTCGATTTTCTCATCAGATGTAGGCTATTATATGAATTATGATTATTCTTACATAACCAAAGGGCAGAATAATGCAATTACTCTGGATACTATTTGACTTTTGTGTTTAAAACTAGACTTACCTGCTTAAAATGACAGAAACAGTAATGCACTTCCTATGTATAATTAACCTTGATTCACGTATCAGTAAAAACACACAATTACCCTTATAACGTTAATCAAAAACTAGTATACTTTCACAAAGCTTACTGACCTGCCTTAAATAACACAAATAGTAGGCTTTAGTATTTGATTTCTAAAATCAACTATGTTTAAGGTATTAATGTATTTGTTAAGACGTTCTATATAAACAGTTTATTAATGGGTGATATATTAACAGTTCACCTGGTATACCCCAGTCAATAACCTATAGATCTATACTTTATAACAATTGGTAAATTGACACCTCTGTTCTAGTTTCTTTTTATAAGGTCTATTTTCAATCAATTAATCATGCACATAATAGATATAGAGAGCGATTTAAGGAAACTATTGTTGAAGGAGATGACCTCATTAAGGCAGTATTACATGAGAAAATTCTAGAGTCTTGCTGTAACTTATCTACCTCTCCCCTCCCAAAAATTTTGAAATATGAAGTTTATTTTGTTAATTCGACCAGATTTTTGATAACTTGCAAATGAAAATTTAGCAGTTTGGCAGGACATTCCAAGATTGTGCTGGTTGGTGTAGAAGGACATATCGTAGATTTTGGGGCCAAATGGACACAGTAAGACAATGGGTGCAGCTTCTCACCCTGACTTGAGGGGCCCAATAAACATAGTAGGGCAATGGGTGCAGCTTCTCAACCTGACTTGAGGGGCCCAATAAACATAGTAGGGCAATGGGTGCAGCTTCTCACCCTGACTTGAGGGGCCCAAAAGACACAGTAAGGCAATGAGTGCAGCTTTTCACCCTGACTTGAGGGGCCCAAAAAACACAGTAAGGCAATGAGTGCAGCTTCTCATCCTGACTGGAGGGGCTCAAAAGACACAGTAAGGCAATGGGTGAAGCTTCTCACTCGACTTGAGGGGCCCAAAAGAAACAGTAGGGCAGATACAGCAGGGCAATGGGTACAGCATTTTACCCTGACCTGAGGGGCCCAAAAGACACTGTAGGGCAATGGGTGCAGCTTCTCGCCCTGTCCTGACAGTCCTTAAACCAATACCTTTATCTCACAAACTTTCACTTGAGTCATACCACAATCCAATGAAATAACTGTAGAGGAATGTCAAACCAGTCTGACAGTAAGGTAAATAGATATCTAGGTGTCATATTTGATTATTTCTTTACAGTCATACAATATCAATATCATATTGGATCATAATCCTTTATTACTCTATGATTGACAGGTTGACAAACATCAAGTCATTGAAATTGACAAAAAGATTTTAGAAGATTTATATAATCCCTGTAACAAAATAATGCAATTAGCTGGTCTTGGTGATAATCTTTTTAAAATTGTTAACTTGACAGAGTTTATCACAGGTTACAACTTGCACAGCCTGCATAGAAACAATGTTTTTCTTGATACAGCTTGATAGCAACTCCTTTCACTATAATGACAGCTCTAGATATGATTTTTGACTTTTTTTCTTCAAAACCGTTCCCCTTGAGCTTGAGGAGGGGGAAAAGGTCATACAGAGCTAGATTGGGCTAGTAGTGAGGTTGCTTTTGAACAGCCATGCTCTTCTCGGCCAGAAACTGTTGGATGCTAAGGGCATGAGAATTGTAGTCATGTCGGTTGGCCTGTGTCTAGAACTTTCAATGGAAGATGCCCCTCAAAGAATGTGATCAAAATGACTGTCGACTCGACTGTCTTGCTTTCTTCGGCCTTGGCTTCAACGCCCTGAGAATCTGACAGTTCCTCTTTGAGAAAATATTTCTGTTTTGGAGTAACCTTCCTACTTTTTACCTAACCAAAGCCCAATGGGGTCGGAAGGGAAAATGGGGGATGTATTTTAAATAAAGGACAATATCAAGAAGGCTGTGACAGCGTAACTGCCAAGAATTGCAGAAAACTCCTACTAGGAGTGCATGCAAGCATTGCACAGGATGGGAAAGTGTGTTAGGGGTTTACTTCAAGGTGATAACTTGTAGTTTAAAGTTTGGATTTGATATAAATCTATTGTGACAACAGGCCTGAAACTTTTTTGAAACACCTCAAAATCTAATGAATATATACATGCATACCAAGTTTCATCAATTTCGAACTTGACCCAGATCTCATCAATATATACATGCATACCAAGTTTCATCAATTTCGAACTTGACCCAGATCTCATCAATATATACATGCATACCAAGTTTAATCAAGTTCAAGTAATCAAGTAAAGAAAAGTGGACAGACCGACGGACAGGGGCGACGACAATTTACACACATTTCCATGTGGGTGTCAAAAAACTTACCAAATCTTGCTTCTTTGGATTAAAAAATTTGTCCTTAAAGTACACAAATTTTACTTTTCTATTTTCAATCCAAAACTATAGATTTGTAATCCACAGTATAATCAGTCATTAGTTGAATAAACCCCTTAAATAAGACCCTATAATACGTCACTATTCAACAGAGATTATCTGTCATATGTTAAACATGTATTATCTACTGTACCGACCCCTTCCTACCCCTAAACAATAAAAACTGTCCAGAGTGAGATTGATCAATCACTATTTAATTGACAATAACTTGTTTATTGAGAGATTTATTCTATTACCTTTCATTAGAAAACAAGATAAATTAGGTTAGTGGATTAAATACTACTTGCTAGATTTAAAAATACTTTTACAATGTTAACTAGTTCTGTATAACAACAAATCACCTGATGCTGAGTTTCTGGCTTGCTTTAATGATTACTTTTATAAGTCCTTTTCTACCTTTCTTTGCACTGTTCTTTAAACTTTAATATACATTGAGCCATATCATGAGTTATAATTGCAGTATCATTCTATCCAATTTATATTGGCAACATTTGTGTAATAACTGGAATCACAGTTACTATAGAATTGATCTTCGACAAGGAAGGCATAAAAACATGCAAATTTGATTCAAACTCACCCAATATCAAATTATACATACTCTGGTCAGACATTTAAGAACAAATCTGTCAACTATAAGTATGTGTTCACATCTGTTGGTAGACACTAAGAGGGTCATAGATATGTCACTCTTACGATGTTTCAGTTTTACAACATTTTTATAAAAAAATATTCCAGTTGTGACTAAAACAAACCACTTCTTACCCAAAGTGTAATTGATCTACACAACGATTAAGTTTTCAACAATGGACACAGTTGTAAATTCTTTACCAAAAATTCCTTAAGGTGACAAACTCTTTATAATATAAGATTCCTTGTTTTCAAATTTTGGAATTTTTCAAATATCCACCTGAATTGGAAATATTTCCTTTTTCACAGGTATGACCAATATCAAGAGCATGTGTTTTTTACTCTAATTCACCCTTTTATAACAATAGTCATTGTATCAAATTATTTAAAAAATGTTAAATCCATGCCATGTTCAGGTTTGACAATCCCTTATTAGAATTGAGACCTTCCCTAAAGGTTAAAAGGTCAACTGGAAACTGATCTGTTAAGTTTATAGACATCAATATTCATGATCAATAGTATGTCAATATCACTTTCTACTAAAATATCATGATTGAATATTCTAAGTGAGTATGGACAGACAGGTTATGGTTTGACTATCTAACAAAATAACAATAGAGAAACTTGCACATTCTGAAATCTTTACCAACTACAATAATTTTTGACAATCATACCATTTGACCATTTGGTATATCAAGTTAGTCCAGTAGTAGTAGTTTTACTGGACAAACTTGACTTACCAAATGTTCGCCTCACTGTATTCAAAACTGACCATTTTATCATAAATGCGGATATTTAGGGCTCTGATTTGCACAAATATCATATGACTTTTCTTTATTATGTTATTGGTGTTAAGGTTGGTTACAAATTCTCTTATGGGAGCTGCGGTTAACTCTTTCAGGAATTGCAGGAACCAAAGGTCAAATGTGTCCCCGATACACATAAAAAGGCTAGAAAACCTCTTTTCTATCACTTTAAGGGGCACTCAATAGAATCTAACAGTAACAGGGTTTTCAACAGTAACTAGCGATAGACGGAATCTAGATAAATCCAATCAAGTGCTGGATTTAGTCAACCTGAACGCTCGATTGACTGAATAATGCAGAAATTTGCTAACAGTAGTCGCCAGCTTGCACAAACTGAGGCACAAATTGAATGTGGGAGATCAGACTCTGTGACTATTCAATTGGCTTGTAGTTCAATCTCGCTTTATCAATGTGTCACTCATTTCAACTGCAACAGATCCTATAATAGATGCTATGAAACCCAAGTCAACTTGAGCCCAATTCAAATTACACTAATTCTATCAAAATAAAATAACTACGGTACAGATAGCATGAACTCTGAGTAACAACATGATTCAGGTTCTATTTTAATATTAATCGCTCTACAATTGATGTATGGAACACTATTTTAACAGTGAATATTTCTAAATTGCTCTACAATTGATGTATGGAACACTATTTTAACAGTGAATATTTATAAATTGCTCTACAATTTATTTTAATGAACACTATTTTAACAGTGAATATTTATAAATTGCTCTACAATTTATTTTAATGAACACTATTTTAACAGTGAATATTTCTAAATTGCTCTACAATTGATGTATTGAGCACTATTTTAACAGTGAATATTTATAAATTGCTCTACAATTTATTTTAATGAACACTATATTAACAGTGAATATTTATAAATCGCTCTACAATTGATGTATTGAACACTATTTTAACAGTGAATATTTATAAATTGCTCTACAATTTATTTTAATGAACACTATATTAACAGTGAATATTTATAAATCGCTCTACAATTGATGTATTGAACACTATTTTAACAGTGAATATTTCTAAATTGCTCTACAATTGATGTATTGAACACTATTTTAACAGTGAATATTTCTAAATTTCTCTACAATTGATGTATTGAACACTATTTTAACAGTGAATATTTCTAAATTGCTCTACAATTGATGTATTGAACACTATTTTAACAGTGAATATTTCTAAATTGCTCTACAATTGATGTATTGAACACTATTTTAACAGTGAATATTTATAAATTGCTCTACAATTGATGTATGGAACACTATTTTAAAAGTGAATATTTATAAATTGCTCTACAATTTATTTTAATGAACACTATATTAACAGTGAATATTTATAAATCGCTCTACAATTGATGTATTGAGCACTACTTTAACAGTGAATATTTATAAATCACTCTACAAATGATGTATTGAACACTATTTTAACAGTGAATATTTATAAATCGCTCTACAATTGATGTATTGAACACTATTTTAACAGTGAATATATATAAATCGCTCTACAATTGATGTATGGAACACTATTTTAACAGTGAATATTTATAAATCGCTCTACAATTGATGTATTGAGCACTATTTTAATAGTGAATATTTATAAATCGCTTTACAATTGATGTATTGAACACTATTTTAACAGTGAATATTTATAAATCGCTTTACAATTGATGTATTGAACACTATTTTAACAGTGAATATTTATAAATTGCTCTACAATTGATGTATTGAACACTATTTTAACAGTGAATATTTCTAAATTGCTCTACAATTGATGTATTGAACACTATTTTAACAGTGAATATTTCTAAATTGCTCTACAATTGATGTATTGAACACTATTTTAACAGTGAATATTTATAAATCGCTTTACAATTGATGTATTGAACACTATTTTAACAGTGAATATTTCTAAATTGCTCTACAATTGATGTATTGAACACTATTTTAACAGTTCATATTTCTAAATTGCTCTACAATTGATGTATTGAGCACTATTTTAACAGTGAATATTTATAAATCGCTCTACAGTTGATGTATTGAGCACTACTTTAACAGTGAATATTTATAAATCACTCTACAATTGATGTATTGATCACTATTTTAACAGTGAATATTTATAAATTGCTCTACAATTGATGTATTGAGCACTGTTTTAACAGCGAATATTTATAAATTGCTCTACTATTGATGTATTGAACAGTATTTTAACAGTGAATATTTCTAAATTGCTCTACAATTGATGTATTGATCACTATTTTAACAGTGAATATTTATAAATTGCTCTACAATTGATGTATTGAGCACTGTTTTAACAGTGAATATTTATAAATTGCTCTACTATTGATGTATTGAACAGTATTTTAACAGTGAATATTTATAAATCACTCTACAATTGATGTATTGATCACTATTTTAACAGTGAATATTTATAAATTGCTCTACAATTGATGTATTGAGCACTGTTTTAACAGTGAATATTTATAAATTGCTCTACTATTGATGTATTGATCACTATTTTAACAGTGAATATTTATAAATTGCTCTACAATTGATGTATTGAGCACTGTTTTAACAGTGAATATTTATAAATTGCTCTACTATTGATGTATTGAACAGTTTTTTAACAGTGAATATTTATAAATCACTCTACAATTGATGTATTGATCACTATTTTAACAGTGAATATTTATAAATTGCTCTACAATTGATGTATTGAGCACTGTTTTAACAGTGAATATTTATAAATTGCTCTACTATTGATGTATTGAACAGTATTTTAACAGTGAATACTTATAAATTGCTCTACAATTGATGTATTGGGCACTATTTCAACAGTGAATATGCATAAATTGCTCTACAATTGATGTATTGAACACTATTTTAACAGTGAATATTTATAAATTGCTCTACAATTGATGTATTGAGCACTATTTCAACAGTGAATATTTATAAATTGCTCTACAATTGATGTATTGAGCACTATTTTAACAGTGAATATTTATAAATCGCTCTACAATTGATGTATTGAGCACTGTTTTAACAGTGAATATTTATAAATTGCTCTACTATTGATGTATTGAACAGTATTTTAACAGTGAATATTTATAAATTGCTCTACAATTGATGTATTGGGCACTATTTCAACAGTGAATATGCATAAATTGCTCTACAATTGATGTATTGAACACTATTTTAACAGTGAATATTTATAAATTGCTCTACAATTGATGTATTGAGCACTATTTCAACAGTGAATATTTATAAATTGCTCTACAATTGATGTATTGAGCACTATTTTAACAGTGAATATTTATAAATCGCTCTACAATTGATGTGTTAAACACTATTTTAACAGTGAATATTTATAAATCACTCTACAATTGATGTATTGAGCACTACTTTAACAGTGAATATTTATAAATCACTCTACAATTGATGTATTGAGCACTATTTTAATAGTGAATATTTATAAATTGCTCTACAATTGATGTATTGAGCACTATTTTAACAGTGAATATTTATAAATCACTCTCTCTACAATTGATGTATTGAGCACTATTTTAACAGTGAATATTTATAAATCACTCTACAATTGATGTATTGAGCACTATTTTAATAGTGAATATTTATAAATCGCTCTATAATTGATGTATTGAGCACTATTTTAACAGTGAATATTTATAAATTGCTCTACAATTGATGTATTGAGCACTACTTTAAAAGTGAATATTTATAAATCACTCTACAATTGATGTATTGAGCACTATTTTAACAGTGAATATTTATAAATCACTCTACAATTGATGTATTGAGCACTACTTTAACAGTGAATATTTATAAATCGCTCTACAATTGATGTATTGAGCACTATTTTAACAGTGAATATTTATAAATCACTCTCTCTACAATTGATGTATTGAGCACTATTTTAACAGTGAATATTTATAAATCACTCTACAATTGATGTATTGAGCACTATTTTAATAGTGAATATTTATAAATCGCTCTATAATTGATGTATTGAGCACTATTTTAACACTGAATATTTACAAATCGCTCTACAATTGATGTATTGAGCACTACTTTAACAGTGAATATTTATAAATCACTCTACAATTGATGTATTGAACACTATTTTAACAGTGAATATTTATAAAAATATTGGGTACCGGGTATGTAAAACAAAAAATAAAACATACTCACTAACTAGTAAACACTACCTAATAACAATAGAGGACAGTTATTGTTGATAATACCCCCTAGGTTGTTTTATGAGGTTTGTTCATTATATATAATCAATATATTGCCAATAACTTGGTATCAATCATAATATTATTGCTGGTATAATAATTATCAGATAACTAATAAACATGATTGACAGGAAATTGCTGGTTGAATTCTAATTTAGTCTTTCTAGACTTGGATGATATCATTCATCTTTCCTATGCCTGATAAATGTGGATTGTACAAATCATATCTTAATATTCAATATAATATCCAATGTGTCCAGTTTAAAATTTTTATACTTTAATATTCAAATAGAATTTCAATTCAATGTATTGACATGTTTTTTTTCTTCGTCAGAGATTGAATCTATACAAAGAATTTCAATACATTTTAATAAGAATTTTTTTTTTTTAATTAAAACTTATTGGGTACTTTATTGAATTCAACCTTTATATAGATTATTACATAAGCTTACATGATATATGAATCATATTACCAATTGCTGGCCTGTTAAACATTAAGTAAGTGTTTCCCTTTAGCCCCCAGTAAAATACCAGTACATTGAAAAAACTCAGAAGAGGCATACTATAAATGTGTATTGTGGACACTAATAGTTTCTCTTTGCATCATTCCAATAATTTCAATATTTTACATTTGTTTTTCCTACTACAGAAAAGTCTAATATGACGTGTCTGGTGACTATCACACCATTTAAGCCAAATTAGTTACAGTAGGCTTAAAAAACTTCATATCCTGTCTAAAATTAAAAACAGTGCATTTTGGGTGTAGTTTAAAATCAAACATTTAGATCTATTATCAATGGTTGTTAGGTGAGAAATAAAAGAATTCAAAACAAACTTAATATTAAATAACAGTCAATCATCTGTCAGCGATATTAAACTTAAAATATATTATTACACTTCAAACTTCTTTTCTTACTACATATCTCCTCACTTTTGCACGTAGATGATAAAAGTTAAATGATATGGTTGATACATAGAGACAATCAAGTTTTAACTGGCCAGCAAAATATTACTGTCTCCTGTATACAGTCATATGCCTAACAGTAATTTCTTGACCACTAACGCTGCCTTGCACCTGATGGGCATGCTCTAGGATAAAGAGAAATAATAATTGATAAGGTTATTTCAACAGAGTTAAAGTGCCATTAGAAGCTTGTACAGATGATGAAGTTAACTAGCTCATGAGAAATGAAATGAAAGGAATGGAGTTTTATGTCCTTCTTTTCTGCACCATGTTTGCTAATAAAGACTGGCAAAGCCATGCAGGATGCCATGAGGAAAATTTTGCCAGGACAGCAGCATTTGCCTGCGTTTTTTTTATTTCCAACTGTTGAGGAATCTTTAACATTCACAGCTTGTAGCACACAGTTTATTGTCCCATTCAAATGACTAGACGTTTATTTTCCTTGTTAGCCCCTTTTACCTACAACACTGACAAGGGAAAACCAGATTGAACAATCTGAGGGTATCATCTTGACCTATGTTAAGGTTAGTGAACAAGCTTCAAACTCACAGAGCCACCATGGCTCCCACTGGCTCATTAATATAGGTTGACCAGTTGTGTACGGGTAGTATAGTAATATAGTATTGTACCTAGTGGGCAATTTCTTGGCTACTTAAACTGCACTTGTTGCACATACACAAGAAAAGATATATGAACACTAGATGCAAAGTTTCGTCTAATTCCATAAGGGATTGTGCCTTCTAGAGTGTTTACTATGGTGGGGGATCATTGTTAGAAATATTCACGTAGTTTACTTTTCAAAATTTATTTCACAGCAATCCAAAAGTCAATATTCAAACTTTTTTTTTTGATAATAGATTCTTAAATTGCGTTATTGACATAATCAACTATCTTCTTAACTTTGCATTCTTGAAGGGGTAAGTTCAACCACTGTGTTCTTCAGTTGTAAAGTCAACTTCTGCATTCTGAATGTTTACCACATAAAGTATAGTGACCTACCTCATTAACATATATCCGGAAATTCACAGAAATATAACAATTTACACCTTTTTTTAACTGACTGACAAATTTTTAAGGCAGAAGGAAACATTAGATTTTTGAAATGATTATAATTGTAGTAAAAGCATAAAAAAAAGAATATATTGTAATTCAAATAAAATGTCCGTTAGTTTCTGTGAATTTACGGATTATGTAAATGAGGTTGGTTACTATATACCTTATATGGTAAGCGTTCAGAATGCAGAAGTTGACCTTACATATGAATACAGTGGTCAAACTTACATCTTTCAAGAATGCAAAGTCAAAAAGATAGTTGATTATATAACGCAAGTTAAGAATCTATTATCTAAAAAAGAAAGTTTGAATGATGACTTTTGGATTGCTGTGAAATAAAGTTTGATAAGTAAACTATGAATATCTTTACTTTATAATTAGTAGATAGACTTGTTGATTTTAGAAAGGTGTATATTTGTGTAATGTGGAAATATGACTTTGTAATTTTGATGCCTTGTTTTCATTTTTGACTTTGTGAATACCTCTTGTGAAAACTCCTGCATAGTTTACAAGCTAAAAATTTCAAGAACAAGGGCAATAGCTCATACTTAATATTTTTTTGATTTTCAAAAGGGTTCATCCTTGGGTGATTACAAACACACAAATTTTCTTCAAAATTTGTCAAGAATTGCACATTCTTAAAATGTTTATGAGCATTTGGGGCCAGACCGTTGGACATGGGGTGTTTAAAAATGCCTCTGAAGCATATAATATTTACGCTATACATATTCAAAGCATACAAACAACAGACCTATAGTGTACCATATAAAACATATCACTGATAAACTACACTGCTTTATTCATTGTCTAATCCAACTTAATCCCTGGTCAGTATTAAATATATTTTAATGTAATATATGGTTTAATCAATATAAATATTAGGTCAGACACAGGGCTTTATTAGCAATTGAGAAAAAACAAGGCCATTCTTCCAGTTGTAAATTTGTAAATAGATTTGACATTATTGTCATTAAACTGGTTGATTTGTAGATGACAAGTAATGGTCAACTTCCAGCTTTTTCCGTACATGATCAGAGTTTCTAATGTAACCTTCAACTACTTAAAAAGTTAAAGGCATCTAGAGTTTTATTGGTGCATTTGTTAAAAGGCATTTAAGGCAGTATATACAGTTTGTAATTATCACACTTTATGACAGTTTAAGACACATGTTGTGCAATTAATGGGTTAAAGACTGCCTTTTTGCAATCATTCAAAAGGGTAAAAGACAAAAGGCTAACATATTTTTAGCACCACGACCAGTGTCAGATATTAAATGTTGGTTGCAACATTTTAGTTTTAGCAATTCTACAAAATCACAGGCAAATAGATGGGCATAACCTCCAGTGTTAGATTTTGGGGGCTGAGAGCCAACATTGGGCATACTCTCAGAAGGTTATTCTAAGCCTACTGGTCAGACTGAGGCTACTTTTAATTGAGATTATCGTTGATAAGAATTTAAAATTTCGCTTTAAATCGATTATCGAAATACATAATCGATTAAATGTCAACGTTCTATTTTCTCCTGTGTACCCTTTAACAAGTCAAGTCATCACTTACCAACATTAAACTTAATAATAACCGAACAAATCAATAATAATACAGTCAAGTAATCTAATTTCGTGGAAACCTATTTTTCGTGGATTTCCGGAAATGATTAACAATTTACATGAGCGACCTTGCACAACCTCCGCATTAGCTTATTTTGATAAACATGGGTTTGTCTGTACAATGTCAGCTAGTAGAATGAATCCAGTAGTTTCAAGCAAGGTAAAATGTACTAGTGTATACTTTGACAAATACAAAATGGCGGATTTCACTTATTACCAAACGTCACCATTTTTTATCGGCCAAATTTCCTTATAATCCCAAGCGGTAATCAGAATTCCTAGTCTCGTCTGCTAGAGAGTAGCCCAACGAATGAAGTCACGTGATCAACTAGCGGATTCCATGTCAGCAGAAAATTTCTATGTCTATGGAACACAAAATGTTGTTTCAGTGACTTTTAGCAATAAATCACACTACGTATCTTATTTTGTCAGTCACTATTTTTTTTAAATCGTGGTTCTTTGAAGGAATTGTCACTAGTTATAATGAATTGATATTAAAGATGAATACTAAGTGAAGTTAATTATACCAACCGGTATCCATACAACGTGTTTTTCTAGACTTATTTATAGATCAAACATTGTACACGAAAATAGGTGACGCATTCTGCCGCGGTTGCCGAGTTGGTTGCTCATGAAATATGGGTCAAAGTGAAGGATTCATAAAGAAAATCAAAATAAACCAATTTTAATTATTTTGTAGAATATCTGAGGAAACATCTAAGACATAAACAAATTTTCGTTTTTTTAACTTCGACGAAATTCGGTGTTGAATCCTTATATCCACTAAAATAGGTTACACCACTGTACTACTATGACACAAAAATAACCCATATGGAATTAAAAATTTGTAGGCTACATGATTTTTATCTAGTTGGCCTATTTAGTTTAGAAGATTTTTAACTTAAAACATTTCGATTATTAATCGATTATTAATCGTTGGCATGCTGTCGATAAAGATCTCAATTTGGTAATCAGTACCTATATACTTGGTTTCCAACAGACAGTAAACGCAGAAAGCTACAAATTTACATAGTATTACATTAATTGTGGTCTGAAATCTTTGTAAGATGGTCTGATGAAAAATGTCAAAATAATATGTCAACAAACATGGACTTACCAAGATGACAAAAACAACCACTTTTTCTACTCGACTTCTCTTTGATGTCATCAACTGATAGTAAAATTATACATTCATCTTACATTTCGTTGGAATCAATTTATTTCACAAGGATAACTCGAAACTTTTTGGAATATTTCCCGATAAACTTCGGTCTCCAAAGACGCTATTTTCAATTCTCGTTGAAATCGAGAATGTTCGAGACTAAAGGGAAGTAATGTTTTCATTTCAATAAATAGACCACAGACCACAATAAAGTATTTTGCGGCCCAAAATTGCAGATATTTCAATATTAAGTCTTATTGGATTTTAGTTCTGGCAGAGATTTCAAAATTGAAAAATTATTATAGAAAACTGCTATTTTACTACATGAAACAAGCCATGTTTGCCAAAAAAAGAGCAGCGACTATCTCATGTGTTTTTAATGCTTATAAAAATAATAGTTATGTCCCTTTGATTGGCAATGGTAGGGATGATTCTTTCTAGGATAGGTGAAGACAGAAAATTTCCCTATGCTCTCTTTCGACGCGAAAAAGGAGACAATGGGCTGATATAGGTGCAACCATGTTCCCCAATTCTATTATGGTAATAACTACTTTTACCAAAAAATGCTGTTGGCTACAAATTCCTTATCTAAACACACCTGAGGTCACAGGACTCCCAATTCAAAGACATCACTACAAATTTTAAGAGGGGGTTGAGGGCAGAAGCAAATAAAATACGTGATCATTGACATGAACTTTATATTTAAGTTCCATTTCGCATGGCGATCGAAAGCACAAAGCTAATCTCTAACAAAGAATGGATTTCAATGCCTCCCCCCGAAAATATATATTGCCCCATGAAAAAGAAATTCTCATAACCGACAAATTACATTTCTGCAACTAACCACCAGACAACATTGCTCCTCCGGATATATTACATGTCTTTCAAATAATCAAGTCTGGCTACGGGCTTGGTTCGGAGATAGGCCGGGGCTAACTTTTGGCCAATATTAAAATAGTTATAATCATATAACACGATAATAAAAGCGTCAGACAGATGACCATACCATCATAGTTTTAAGTCAGCAGGATCTTGTTAATTAGGCCACGAGAGAGCCAGGTTAATGTGGCATAACATCCTCTTCCGATTAATCGCCGGTCTTTTACAATCACTGTCGTTGTAATAATCATCAATAATATATTATATACCTATAGCTACAACGCAGTGGATTTTTACCACCCTCCCGAGGACAGATTTATTTCAGGTGGTGTCATCTGCATTCTTTTTATGTATGTCATCATATAAAATTGCATTGAGTCCCGAGAAATGCTGCGTCAACCAGCAATATGTAAATGAATGAAATAGCAATAACGACAGACTGGAAATATCTAAATCTTCCATAAACAGGCATTAGATTGAATTTTGTGTAAAAAAAAAAACATTCCCGGTAGAGGGGCCCCAAACCAATTAAGTCTATGGCCCTTCACCCACTGTAAACTTAACTATTTTAAGCAGCAAAACTTTGATATATCAAGTGGACAACATGACAAAGGTGACTGACACATATGGCCAATGATGATGTCTTTGATCAACATACAAGACAGGTAGGCCTTATTAAGATATTATGTAAACTGTAAATTGAAAGTAGAGAGATTTATTTCGATTTTATTGATCTTTATGTACACTATTAGAATTTCAATTATATCTCCAGACTTCTATTGTAGCTATAAATAGTAACATTATTAGACACAGCACCGTTTCACATTTTCAATGATTAGAGAGCCTATTAATTATTTACAGTTGACATTAGATAGGTTCATTAGGTGGTAAGAATGATACGTCTCAACTGATACATAACAATGATATGGTTATCAAGTCATCATTCTATATATAGAACTATCTGATTGGTTCTCCTCGGGCATTGCTTTCGTGATATGGGTGACGAGCATGATAGGCTATCAATATCTTGAGTATGCTACTTAATTATCTCTACAATTTATGAGTCGTTTAATCCACTGATACAGCTGATAGGGTTAGTAACGGAGTCAAGTATCATTTCATGGGCACTCAAAGATGATCTCGCCGACAAATTGGATAGCAATAATATCTGGATCTAGATCCCTGGCTCAAAATCGTTTGGGGGTTATCTGTAAAAAATGTGTTTTATAAAAATCATATACCATAGGGTATTAGTAAATAGTATTTAAACAACTGATACACGAGAAGGTCCCATGAATATAATCTCTGGAGGATGTGGGCGCTTCATAGTGTATCGATAACCATTCTGTAAGAAACCCATATCCCGGCGATATGAACCACGTCAAGAGAAGCGCGAAGATATCTCGGCTCTTCATACTTAGTGATAGGTTTTTCAGATGTACAATCCTAGAGATGGGTTGGGGGAGGATATTATACCAGAGTGAAAACTATTCCGGTATACATGCATGTTTTCATCAAAGTTTGCTTGAAAATGTGCTGACAATCCAGGTGTTTGAGGAGTAAAGGCCTAATTATACTGAGCGCGACTGCGACCGCGAACGCGACCATTGCGACTTTTTGCGCGACCTTCCGCATGGATCATCGTTCGCATTGAAGCGGCGTTATGCCCGTAAATTCGCTGATGAAACGAGCTCAGAGTTAACTGGCAGACAGGTATGAACTTTGACCTTACACCCTGATTGGCTAATGTAAATAGTTCGCGCGGTCTTTTCTCAAAAATTCACTCTGGAGGCAATCTCCGCGGTTTTCCGCGCGAACAGAAATTTGGCCGCATTCGCGTTCGCCCCAAATATAAACGATCTCATACAAAATCAGGTTAAGCAATCCAATGCGAACGCCGCGGTCGCGGTCGTAGTCGCGCTCAGTATAAACGGACCTTAGAGGCTTGTTTGAAAATGCGTTATCATTCACACACAAATTATAAACGGCTATTGAACTGTCCATAGGGACAGTTGAACCAATTTCACGCGCCCCTTCCCATAGGGTGGGGGGAGAGAGAGGAGAGAATATGTATAAAAAATATTTCCCACAGGAGTTGCCTCAGCCCACTTCTAAGGCCCACAGATTCCCACTCATCTCAAATTTATGTCTGTAGAGCAGCAACATTTTGTGACTTTTGTCCTTTGTCAAAATATGGGAATTTTTAAATTGTGATCTAGGTGGCTGGTTGGAAAACTAACCCATGTACTAGCTATAGAGTATTTTCGAGATTTAAATCTATGGTATTTCAAGAAAACGAGGAAGATTTCAATCGAGGAAGAAGGACATCGACGAAAACCGAACGTGATTTGAATATCCTATACCAGACTACACGACAAATGGTTGTATAACAACACGGCATGTTCAATTAACTTATAATCTCCTTGAAACATGGTTTAAAGGATCTCTTTCCAGTAGATATTCCAGAAATATATCTGATTACCTCCAGCGTAGCAATCTAATGACAGTATTGCAGCTCCATCGTGTTTATATTCACGGATCATAGCTTTTCTTGGCATTTTGAACTTTTTAACGTATGAATTGTATGATTTCAGGAAATCTGAATGGTTCTGATCAGCAACAAAACTAACCATTCAGGGATGGTCGATCCGGGGTACGGATAGATGTTCACCGGACAAATGCTCACCGGGAGCGCCAAAATCTAGGTTCAATTTTCAGATGATGATTGAGTATTGAATTACCGCAATTGTCAGCTTTTGCACTGCTTTTCTGAGTGCTAATGCCATTTCTTTCACCGTGGTTCTAATTTATCTCAGATTCCCCCTTTTATTCCTACACAATATCTCGTATCAGGTCAAACTTATCACTGTCACATTCTTCTTTTCAATTTTATATCGTTCATTATTCCTACCCCGAAGGCATGAAAAGATTCCGGGAATTTTTTAATCGGGGTTCTTCACAAAATCTTGAAATTAAATATCGAGGGAAATTAATGTACGCTAGAAAGCAATAATGGAATTCAATACATGTCAATTTAGAAGCTCTTCGTTTGATTAGGCACATCCGGTTTAATATTCTCGCACCGGATATTACGACTTAGCCTCATTTCCGGGATATGTGCAGTGGATTAATTTTTCATTTAGATTAGGTGGCTTTTTAAACCAGAGATATTAATACCAAAGCTGTTGACTCATCTGAAATCCGAAAATGAAATTCTCCGAAATTTATCTGAATCTTCATCTGCAATATCAGCTTCCTTAGATTAAGCATTATTAAAGAGATGCTTAAGAAGCTTCTCTTTCGGAACAATTTTGCTATTTACAGTATTCCGATATTTTAGCCAACGTCTGTTGTTCCTACGGAAATCTTGACCAATGAAAACTTCACTATTGAAAAGTCAAACCATAGGAATGGGATTTCTTTGGGACATAAGGTAAGCGACGAACAGAAATGACGTGTGAGCATTAATCAGAAATGCTTGAAAATTGAGGGCATGTAGAACTGTAAAAATTGTCCAAGGAAGAAGCTTTACTGAAGAACATCCATGTTCTCTATAGAGGTTACTAACAATGAGTGTCTTTCACTCAGTATCTATGAAAGCGGACAGCAAACCTAACCAAGTGCACTTTCGAACATTGTAATAAGTTCCTGTTGTCAGAATATGTGCAAACACCAAAATCTCATCCTTTGTGTAACTGCATTGCAAAGTTCATGTACCAAAGAGGCGTATTAACATCTACAACTATGATGTTTTCGGACCATCATCGCCTTACTTATACTGAGCCATTGCGGTTATTTCCAGACAATGTCCCTCGTTGGGTATTGGGAGTTTATTCCCCTTGTATCAAAAAATTGCGAAGGACGGTTTACAGCAATAGTTATAGTTTGACAAGTAATTTTGTATAATCATCGTGTTTATCTTTTGATGTCAAAATAAAACATTAAAGGATGCATCCACCATTTTATTTTGTTCCTCCATCGAAAACATCCCTTTAAAATGAAAAAGTGAAAATAAGAAACCGTGCTAATCTCTTAATGTCTGATGAGTTTAATAACATAAATCCGAGGGTTGTTTTAATCTCATTTTTCAAGAGCTAACAACAGTATGTAAGAGGAAGGTTGGGGGTCGATGGAAATGGGTTACTCGAGGAGAATTTAATTATTATATTGTCTACATTTCACAAACGGCAAACATAAAAGGGATTATTTGATAGCAATGTAAAGGTTTATTGATTATGACGTTATAAAAGTTCTTTTGGTGAGGGCTATAGCCTAGTAGAATAGAATGTTGTGGCATTACGTCATTTAATTGGTCGGTTATGTTTCAGTCTTAAACCTGTTCATGACTCAGCGTAGTCGATCTGAATCATCATAATTTTATTACATGTATATTGAAGCATTTCAGAAGGTGGAATCCGTTCATACAATAAAGATTGTGGTTTTTCATAGGCGAATGACAATCCATCTACATACGGAGTTTATTGTATATACTCAGCTACTCTGGACAGTTTTCCAGTAAAATATGTTGCAGAGCAATAGCAAAACTGTCACGGTGGACAGTTTGTTTCATTTGGGGTTGCCTTGTAGACCTGCAACAGGAAACTGTTATAATACACATCAGGGGCCTTTTTCTCGAAAAAAAAAAGATTTTAGTCTTCCGGTGCTTTTATTGGTCAACCACTTACCGATTTTAAATTGAGTTCAATCAAAGCCCTGGAATTTTGTAGGCCTACAATCAGTATATATGCTTCCTAAGCAAGGATTTGTTTCCGAAAGCCTATTTACATTCAGTTAAGTTTGTGAATACGCTAGAAATAATAGATTATTTAAATCAACTTTCCCAAATGACCAGTACCATCCCTGATAACATAGAATCAATGTAAATGGTATGGGTTGAAACAGACGCTAATTGAAGTTAATGAAATGATGGGACACGACTAATAATGAGGTAATCAAATTATCACCATCTTATCAATAATCTATTCAATATCCAGCTCATCTAATCTCATCTTAATTACAAATAAACTCAATGAGGAACGCCGTAATTAGCCCATCTAAATACATTTACCATATTTAGATCAGACTCTTGTAGCATCAAATTGGACAGCTTGTTGTCAAAGAAATCTACAAAAAATTTTATATTTTGTATAATTTTTGTATGGTTGCTCGTATTCATAATGTGTGTTCCTAGTTACACAACACACCTTCAAAATGGTTACGTGCATGTGTGTTGACTGTTCGGTTTGAAAATCCGGACCAAATGATTCTATTTCCTGTAATGGTCAAATGTGGTAAAATGTACGCGTCTTGTGTCCCCATATATGATTGATATTAGATATATTGCAAAGCTGTTCTTTTTTATTTAGGGTTTCGTTTACAGTTCGGATTGTTAGTAGGCCTACTCTTGGTTTTTATTAACACATTCTCCCCATTTACGCAATATAACTCCTTATACAAAAGACCTAAAATTCCCATATTTCGGTTCGTTTTTTTCTTTTTTGGCTGATTAGGTGTAAAACTCCACACCAGATTATTTCTCGGCCTTTCATACTTGGGTATTGTGGAGTTATCGGTCATTTGGTTCACAATTTCTAAAACATATAATACCTTGGAATTTGACATGAAAAAGGCCGGCTAAAGTTATATAGACTTACGAATTTACCTGAAATTTTTCTTAAACAAGTTTCAACATCCCAAGTCATTATTTTGTGATTGCAAATCAATTCATAAAAAAAACATCGACTAAGTGCAATGTAAGCTAACTTCCTCTAGATAGAATGTCATGTAATTGTAATGTAATGGCATGACGATATGTCCTTAGCTGTCATATGTTATAAACAATGTCATATCACGTGCTGGAATACCAAGTTCTAGGATTTTTCCATGGAGTTCATGAATTTCCATAGCAACTTTTCCCTAAATATGTCCAGATTTTACGAGCAAGCGTATTGAAACAGGTGTGAAAGTGCCCCGCCCACCCCCGCAAATGACAAATAACAGAGTCCCATAATGCATTGGGATTTAATATGGCGATACAAGTATAACTGTCATTAAAACTTTGCTACTTAATTTGACTGGATTATAAGTGAAATTTTTATTGTGGAAGTACAAGCTAGTTGTTTGAATCTGTGAGTATTTTTCATGTCTCTATTTTTGTGATTTTCAGATCATGTACGTCTTGTGATAGTCTTAATATCGAATATAAACAACCGGGCAATATCGGTGATATACCACACTGTATATACCATAGTATATATATACTGTACGTTGTGTATATACACAGAAGATTATCGATAAGGTAAGATATTGTGTTTCATGTTAGTATACTCTACATTGCCATGTGGAATCAGAGATGTCATCATCAATAACTGACATATTTTAACATGAATTCTCGGTTGTCATCAAAATACAGTATATTGGTGCCTCAAAATACCTTATTAAAGGTAGCCTCTTCCCATAAAAGTTAAAAAAAAAAAACATGATCAACAATCATTGTGCAGATAATTATTTCGTAAAGAGAATCTGCCAAATCTTTGTCTTAATGTCATCATCAATAAGTGACATTATATTTATAATGAATTCTTGGTTGTCTTAAAATACAATGTATTGGTGCCTTAAAATACCTTATGAAAGGTATGGACTTCCCATAAAGGTATAAAATATCACCAAACATCATCATACAAAAAATGAGTACTCAAAAAGAATCAACAAAAGGTTTGCTTAGGTTTCATCATCAATAAGTGATATATTTTATAATGAAATAATTGTTGTATCGCAATACACCGTTTTACAGGTGTCACCAACATTCAATCTACTGTAGCCCACCCCACCATTGATTTCAATATAGGCATTTCATTATGATGACTATGTAAATTGTTGAAACGTTGTGTGTAATTAATTCCAGTAGTAGTATAACATATATTGCTTTTCTTTTCTTTCATGTGATCTCTTTCTTCCCCTTCATGTCATTAAGGTATTAAATTACAAATATGATATTATCTGTCAAGCTTTGGCTATATCCAAACAAATACATGTTTCACCTGTATAGCCTTTTTAACTCCTAGCATTTTTACCTGTATAGTGTTTCCTGACATGTCAAGCTAAAGGACAGTTTAGATACTGTTTTTTTGTTATTTTTAATTTTAATCTTTGATGCTTAACAAGGAAAATAAGAAAAAAGTAGCTTTTGATCTGCTTCTACTTGTGCAGAATTGATTTCCTTTTCCATTAAATTACTTTACAAAGTAAAAGAGGTTGTTTTGCACAAAGCTTTTAATGGTTTTCACGGTAAATTCCTTTTATCTGTAAAGTTGATATATATATTTTTTACAAGACTAATAATGCCTCATACTTTAATACTGTATGGTGAATACCTGTAAAATATGGAATATTTCCCTTCATTTATTGGATTGAAAATCAGAAAGGTGTAAATAGAATTCACAACAGAAAAGGGGTAAATGAAGTGTAGATTCTAACGAGGTCTAACTGCTAGGCTATGTACCAAGACAACAATACCTAAATAGTAGTTAGACCGAGTCAGTTGAGTAAATAATTCCCCACCAGGAAGTGATTATAGTGTTTTCAATGCCAGTTCTTTCCTTCTATGAACAATATGTTACTATACACTCTCCTCTTGTATAATAATAATACACAATACAACTTTATTTCAATACAGAATAATTTAGACTGACATAGTTTTTGGCTCAGGGTAGGGGTTCATTTATGTGCTTAATTTTGAAATATGGAGAACAAAATCTGAGAGAAACATTATTTTGAAATTGGGAATGTTTAAATAATAAGTAAATAATTGTGCACTTTAATCAAGACACAATGATTTATCCTCAGTCACACTTGTATATAAAATGTTGCTTTGGACATTGTCACTGAGAAGAAATTTTGAAGAGTATCTGTGCGCATTGTAATATTAAAACAAAGACAGGCTTTAAAGTGAAACATTTTTATACGCCCACATGGAAATGTTTGAAATTATTAAGCAACTAAAAATTTTATCATTTCTGACAGCTGGTAGTAGGTGTAAGGTGTATCTTTGTCTTATAAAAAAAATCCGTAAAAGCAAGACAATTCCATTCATCAAAATCTCATCCAAGTATGGTAAAATGGAGAGCAAAAGTTGTATAGTAGTGGACTCCATAAAAAAAAGTACCATCAGGTGTTACGAAAAGAGTAAATCTACTCTGCTCTCGACACGCGCCACTACAATACAGGTCAATATCTTGAGATACAATCAGATCAATTTATGCCTGACCCAACAAATCAGCATGACTACTTCAGCATGTGTTTGGTGACTAGAGAAACTCTCTTATTTGATCTGAATTTTTTAGATGTTGATCTTTGTGTGGGCGTCTATGGTTAGGTAGTTTATATTGAGCTTACTCTTCAGGCAACTGATTCTATTCTTTGTTTATAGTTTTGTATTAAAGCACAGATGATGCCTAATAATTTTTGTGTTGATGAGACAATATTTCATTATTTACCAGCCTTGAACATATTGCAAAAATAATTTATGGACTAGTACTGTTAATGTAGTCATATTAGTAATTATATCACATGTATTATCGAAAATATCAGATTATTATTAGTTTACTTAAGCCATTTTGGACGCCATTTTGGATTCCATACCCTTAGAATGTTCAGAAAAATATCAACCTTTTTACACGCCCCTGTGGAAATGTTGCCGCCAACCCGGTCTGTCCGTTCACATTTCTTGTATGCACGATACAGACTACTTGGCATACCTTGCCTGGCAAGCTGTCTTTTTTTTTTAAAGTTTATGATGCTTTCTTTCAGGATCAAGAGAGTTTTTGCTTTTAGCAAAAGAAATATCCGAATCTTTATTTTATTACAAATATTGGGTATCGGTAGGCTACTGCTTCTGTTCTGTAAACAGTCCTGATTGCCCACTGCACAGTGTTGTATATCTTCATCTCATATTCCTAGAATGATTATATTTTAATTATCATTATATATATAATCACTTATATCATATTTACCTATCAGCACTCTATTAGTTGACCAATATTTTGTTTATCTTATTTCATAACCTAATTTGTTATCTTTTTAAGGGATGAAACTAGCTTTGCCTTCTTCCATCTTCCACATCCCCTCACTCGATCTATTTTCCCCATGCATTGACAGGAAATATTTCACCGATTACACACAGAAGCCTGAAATTCCAACTTTTCTCTAATTTTTGTGATCTTTTAAATCTGGGCTTTGTCACTATTTTCTTTTCCACCAAAAGTCTTACAATAAAAAGTTCTCCCTTTCTTTCAATTTTGTTTCATATTCTTCTTTTATATAAAAGAAAATATACAGAAGTTCATATGAGAACGAATAGCTTTGAAAAAATGAATATCAGTATAAAATCTTAGTGTTTCTAGTAAGTAGGCTAGATATCGACAAACCCCATGTAGTGCAAACTACTTAACAACAAAATTGTTTGTATGCACATTTTCAATTTAATTTGTTTTGGCATGTAAATGTTCATATCATTTAGCGCCCTTAAAGGCCCCTTTCTACCTGTCCAGTAAATGTACATACAGAAAACAATTTTTAAGTGCAGATATATCATTATGGTCTTTACAATAATAAAATATTTTCACTCTTAATATAATGCTTAATACATCAATTGTAGAGCGATATAGAAATACCACTGTTAAAATAGTGCTAAATACACCAATTGTAGAGCTATGTAGAAATATTCACTGTTAAAATAGTGCTCAATACATCAATTGTAGAGTGATATAGAAATACCACTGTTAAAATAGTACTCAATACATCAATTGTAGAGCAATATAGAAATACCACTGTTAAAATAGTACTCAATACATCAATTGTAGAGTGATATAGAAATATTCACTGTTAAAATAGTACTCAATACATCAATTGTAGAGTGATATAGAAATATTCACTGTTAAAATAGTGATCAATACATAAATTGTAGAGTGATATAGAAATACCACTGTTAAAATAGTACTCAATACATCAATTGTAGAGTGATATAGAAATATTCACTGTTAAAATAGTGCTCAATACATCAATTGTAGAGTGATATAGAAATACCACTGTTAAAATAGTACTCAATACATCAATTGTAGAGCAATATAGAAATACCACTGTTAAAATAGTACTCAATACATCAATTGTAGAGTGATATAGAAATATTCACTGTTAAAATAGTGCTCAATACAACTATTATAGAGCTATATAGATACATCATTATGGTTTTTACATTGAAAACAGAGAAAGTTTGTCTTGTTTCCGATACTTAAAAAATATAAAGAGATCAGAACAACTAGTGTCTGTTAGTACAATGAGTTGATTCAGCATATATATATTATATTTCTATAATTAAAATATAATATTACTGTTTGTAAGCCAAGGTTTATGTCTGAAACAAATTCCAAACCAGATCATTTGTCTTATGTTTAATAATTAATTAAGTCAAACAACATCTCAACTTAATGTTATTAAAAGTTCAGTTAGTCAAAGGAATTCAGAAGAATATTCTAGCTTTTGTATGTGTATCAGCTACTATTTGCAGTATTTCCCTCTCAATCATTTGTGGGTGTTTTTATATCAGATTATGACATATACCAAATATACAAAATATTTAAGTTAAATGGTTTAGTTTTTGAAAAGCAGGAATCACCAGCCTCTTTACACACGGTAGCTATGAGGCATTTAAGTGGTTCCAGGATGGGCCAGAATGGGAACTGTTCTCAAACTCTTGCCTTTTTGCATTACACAAAATGACTACTTTTGTTCTGAAAACTGTCCTGAGAACTGAGAATTTTTTTAAGATGTTGAAAGAATAACAGACTGATGAAGGAGGGTACAAATTATTGTTAGTCTCCCCAATAAACATACAAAAAGAGTATGATTTATGTTTGTTACTACTCAAGAAACTACTTGAATTACAACTGTAAGTGACCGCAATACACATACAAAGATTGATAAACAATTGTGATCTATGTTTGTTATTACTGTAAGAACTACTGTTTAAGTATGATGTAGATCTGATATTAATTACCAGTCAGTAACAAGTTCGTTAATTAGAAATCTTGAGTATTAATAACATCAAGTGTTACCCAATGTATAAATAGATTCCTAATTACCAAGTACTTTTACTACTGATCTACTTCCAGCAGGTTGTGAAACCACACACCAGTATTTGGCAGAGAAAGAAACGCTAGGATGTCAATTTGGGATGTAATTGTCAAAGATGACCCATTAGACCTATAGATTATGCTTACTTTTTTTTTATTCCTATCTGGCATAAGCTCATTGCTAATTCACCATCTAGAACGTGCTGACTCCTTTGTTACCATTTAGATAATGCTATTAAACTTATATTATTTGCAAACAAAGAGTACATCTGAGTTTCAATAGAAATTGATTAATATCTCAGAATTATCATCCAAAAATAGAAACTTTAGCTGGATTATTATTGGATTTATTTTTCCATTATTATTCTTTCAGTTTAACAGAATAGAAACACAGCTTTTATCAGAAAATTCTATTTTCCAACAATATTTCAGATCTTAATTCAATTGTCTCCTGTATTCATTCTATTATCACGTTTTTTATTTTGTTTTGAAATTTCATAAATGTTGTTGAAAGGAATGGATTGAGTGCATTCAGGTAAAATATAGTCCAAAATATGGAACATTATCAAAAAACAATTTTTTACTGAAAGTTGTCTGTTGTTTTTTTCGAAAACATTTGTTAGAAAGACTTCCTGCCATTGTAAGTGTGCCTTTCAAATTTCATATTTGTGGTTCTGTATTAGATTTGTTATCTTATTTGGAAATTCCACTCATGCCACATCTACATACTGTATATATTGATATAATTCATACAAGTCCTTCAAAATTGTTGTGCTTTGTTGTCTGCAGGAGAATTGGATGAGGTAGTTACATATCATCTTGTTGGATTGAGGCTTTAGGGTTTGAGCAAGAAACAATGAAATCAGAAATAGAGCAGCAAAGTTAATTAAGAGATTTATTAATTAGGCTAACGAAATGAGAGATCAACACTTTAAAGAGGACATCCAAGATTCAAGAACGTTGATCTTTCACGAATATTTCATATGATGTAATCTTCTAGAAGGTAATAACAAATCGGTTTTGAAATTTAGTCATATAAAGCCATCAAATTTCTGAATAGTATATATCCGTATGTGTTTAAAAATATGACTTTTTTATCATTGTTCAAGTTTTGTTTTAGATGATTAAGATATTAGTTTCATAACTTTGATTTCATTGACATTTCTGGACCATTGTATGTTGAATGATGTAATTGTTCATATCTTTTGTTACTAAAAGTTGTGCTAATATTTAGTATTAAATAAACATCAGATTTCTGGACAACATGAGAATTTCTAACACTCCTTGTGAGTATTGTCCCTGAAATTGGGTGCAGTCTACTAGTTAGAAAGCAGTTTCTCTTTTGTTTACTGAAAAGATTTCACCAACAAGCGTATCTCACCAAGGACATAGAATTCAGATTTTAGAAAAATATTCAAAAGGAAAGAAAACGCAGAAAATCCTAAGTGAATTTATTTCTTTTTTTGTTAAAATCTAATTTAATGGATTGTTATTTTATGAATTAAGATGAAAATTTAATTCTACTGTAAATCAATATAATGATGTAATAAGCAGTTTTATTTTGCTAATCAGATTTTAATTCTATTGTATCTTCTTGTAACTTTTCCAATCTGATTAAAATGCAGCTCATAAAATTGCTTTTTCATTATTTTAATACATTTTGTGTCAAATGATAGCAAGCATGTGTGAAGTCAGATCAAGCAATTAGATGAGAACACTCTTCAATTAGAATGATGTGCATACAGTCAAAATGAAATGAATTTTTTTGCTTGACCTATTATATGTCAGTCTTGTTAAGCAGTGGATAGACGAGGTACGGTGTCCAGCGTGGTGTATTGAGCAAAATTAAATAGAAGGAGTGAATAGACCAGATACGAGTCCTGACACAATGTGGACACAATCCAATCATATTTTACTATTTTCTACTGTATCATTATTTCTGCATCATCTATTCAGGCTTTAGTGATGTCAAATTTGTCTGAAATTAGGGAAACCAAAGATGTCAGACAAGAAATTGTAATAGTTTCAATAGAGACTTTAAATGATGTGCATGTAGTCTAAATGAACTGAAAAGAAATAAGTTTTTTTTTCTGTATGTCAAGTTACTATTCAGTTTTGTAAGTGATTCCCTAAATTTGTCTGAAATGAGTTGAACACACAGCGTAGGAGAAGAAATTGGAAAACTTGCTTTGAATTCCTTTAACATAACTTTCCTTTCGCCCAGTATAGTCTTTAATATTGACTAGTAACAGCTCCAGGTTTAGCTGATTTAAATGTATGTTTGGATAATATTATGAAACCTATTAAGAATGTCACTGACTGTAGAGCTGTGACTGTGGAAGTTGACAAGAACTCCCAACAGACAATCCATAAATATTTAAACTAAGAATTTTATTTTCACATTTTATTTATTTAATATTAATTTTATTTGCGTTGTTTTGTTCAGTAAAAAGTCAATATAATTTCTATTAATTCATAGTTTTTGTGACTTTAATACATTAATAATATCTTACAAACAGAACTTTTTCCTCTCCTTCAGAAAAATATAATGGATAAGGCAAACTAGTGCACTTAGTTTTTTAAAGATAGGTTAATTATAGAATTATTCTATCATCATCTTTTTGTAGAAGAATTCTATGATAAGGTCACAAACACTGTAAAGAAAGGATGCTTGGTGTTTATCAAGTCTTTATGAAAGTATAAAATAAAAACTCTATAAAATTAAAGGTAATATTTTTGAGCATTTTAAACGTACAGCAGTGGCATTAAGCCTTTTAGTTTTTATGACAAAATTTTGTAATTTTTTGTTCAGTGTGCAGCTTGATTTTTCAACATTTGAAAAGTTTTGATAGCAAAAATTGATTATTTTTTATTTTGTCTGTTTGCTGTGTTATGTCAAAAACATTTGTGATTGGTCTCACAATGCTAGACCATTTAAATGGTGTAAGCTTGAGATTTATAGAATCATTTGTTCCAATATCTAATAATTTTTAATGAAGATTTTTTCAATCATCTTTTAAATTTTCGTAAAATTGCAGTATTTTCTCTGTTATTATTTAAATACGTTTTGGAATTTGGTCAAATTTTTTTGATTTTCATTAACAAAGAACGTCTTTTTGTTTATTTTATCATTAAAAAGTGCATGTAGATATTTGATATTGGATAGAATCATTAATATATTCTGATATTTAAACCATCCTATTAAAAATAGATTTATATCACAGCATTATATTACAATAGGGTCATGAAAACCTCTTACCAAAAAAACAGGATCCTTTAAACTAAATTTAGTATCTAGGCTAGACTTAGTTTCTATATTGAGTAAAATGACTAAAACTCTGGATACTTTTAGCTCACAATAGATTTTGATATGAACTGTGTACAAATGAATGTAAACAATTGAATATTGTTTCCTGTCAGTATTATATGATAGGGTAAAAGCTTTCAAATCGTTTAGGCCATTGATTTAATTTGTTTGTTTTGGATGCTCTTGACTGAAAGGACCAGGACCAGCTGTTAGGAAAGATCCAAGTAACAAATGGTTCTTTATGTTTTTTCTCAGTAATAGATAATTTTTGTGGTAGATCCTTAACAAAAAGTGTAAAACTTTAGTTTTTCTTTTTACTTCATTTCATTTCTGATAAACACAAATTATTGCCAGTGGCTTAAAACCTCAAATTTTTATTAAAATGGATTTTATTTTTTTTATTTGGTGAAGAATCAATCATTGTAGCTGAAGATGACATAAAACTTGAAATTTACATACAATAACAGTATCTCACTACAATATTTGTCAGTGTTTAGCGAGACCATGCTTCACCTAGGAGTTTTTATAAACTTCTTCACTCTTAATACTACAATCTCCTTATTTTCAATGATCTCAAATGTACATCTAATGAATTTAGTAATGAACTCTGTCCTGAAGAATCAAACAATTAAATAGTAGTTGGCCTAAAACCCCAAATTTACATACAATAAAAGTAACCTACATACAAGATAACTGTCAAATATTTACGAGGGGTATCATCGTGATCAGTGTATTTACTTACTGTTTCTACTTTACATGACCATTTCTAAAAACATCCTGCATGTACATACATTACCTGAAGTAGTGTGACCTTCACCTTCTTTACCAGAGTTTTTCATGACAAATAGATTAATTTTGTATACAGGTATAGATGAATTCGTGTGGTTGACAATGACTTAAAGTAGCAATCCCAGATAGATCTGACAAAATCTTTCAAATTTGAAATTGCACCAAGAAACCTTTCTCAAACAATATGTCAGTGTTCTTTGATTGAAAATGTTTCTTTCTAAGCAAAAATTGCCATCTTTTCTATCTATCACACATCAAAACCTTAGGTAATTTTGAAAATGCATTCATCCATCTTAAATGATAATAATATATTTTCTTAAAGCAGATACTAGTAGTAGATGAAAAGTTTTCAAATGCACAAATCCCTTAATAGTGCTGTTTTGTAATTTTTCTATGAAAGCAATTTATTACAGGTTGTCTATTTGTATGTGTATCTGTGAAATTTATAGCTTCCTTTAACTATTGAACACCTTTTGAATCTTCAATGATTTCTTTAAAAATGCATTCAATTATAATATATTTACCTTTAGTAGATACTAGAAGAAAAAAAAGTGTTTAAATGCCCAAATTCTTTTAAGAAATAGTCCTTTTTCATTTTTTTTCTTTGAAAGGGATATATTATAGCTTTTCTATCCTTAATATTATGTATCAGTGAAACTTATAGCTTGTAGCACCTTATTAATAATATTATCACCCTAAGGGTTTCATTTTTGGGGGATTTTTTTTTCAATTTTCATCAAATGGTTTGTTGATAAATACAGATTTTCTTCCCCATTAGTTCAGTTTGATTAAAGAGAAACATTGAAAATTTTATTTATGTCATTAAGGTGAAAAATATACAAATATCTTCCTCCTGGTTATTTGATGAATACTTTATTTCAGTATTCTTTTTACCTGATATATTTGACACAGTGAAATTAACGTACAACATACATGTGTAATCTACCGATGTTATCGGGTTTCTACCGCTTTTGGATGTTGTCTACCGCTCTACCGGCGGGATACCCAATTCTACTGATTTTTGGTTTTTTTCCTGATCCAATTTTCACGGGACCTACCATTTTCAATGTTCAAATTCTCTACCATAAATCAACAAAATATCTATCATCACTTGTATCTTAATTGCCAGTAACACGCGTTAATCTCATCACGTAATAATATTATCATTGCCTGATTAATTAATTCCCCCAATTAAGATGGTAATTTGATCTATTTTCGCCTGATAATGTGTATTTTAAGCCCACATGACACACTTTTTATAACAACATCCGGTAGATTCTACTTTCGCTTTTATAATAAATTTTACGGTAGCCCTACTTTTACTAAAAAACGAAATCTTGAAGTCTTCTCAGTATTTTATACCGTCAGTGTCAATCTGTGAGGTCTATAATAGGCCTATATAACATAGACGTCGTTTCAGAATTATTTTTCATTATCGGTAGATTATCATACGCGACTGGATGTCTAATTCTTATGTAAACTCAAACTTCGTTTCATAAAATCGTTTTGAAATTTTACTGTAGCCTATAAACATTCATTATATTGCCTGCATAACGGGCTTACTTATTACAAGACTTTCCATTCTGAACGTCAAAATGGAAGCGGAAAATTCAGTTCAATACTTCGTGAGAGTGTTGCAGGAAAAGTATTTAATGATCGGACTGGAGATATTTAAGATGTCATGAATTACACCTTTGGAAAAAGTAACATTGCCAGTACATAATATTTAATAAATATTGCTTTCAGAACATACTGATTTTTAATTCAATCAATACTGAAGAATGATAATATCAAATTTTTTTTGGGCCCCTAAATTTGAAATATCAGGCACTATTTCTAGAATTATCCATAATTATAGATTGTTAATTTTAACTGTGTCATGTAGGCCTATGATCAATTTAATTAATTTACAAGGCTTAAAGCTTATTTGAAAAAAAAAGAGAAAAAAACAATCAATTTGGAGTTTCAAATCACGAATTTACGCGCTTTGGAAATATCTCCTGACTTTTCACCCAATCTCCAGATTTTTCAAGGCAAATTTCCAGATTTTTTTTCCTTACCTGTACACATGTATGACGTACAAGGATAACGATGTATGTAACATCGTTTGAAATATTGATGTATGTTCAATTAAAATTTGATGCTTGTTCACATACATACTTATTCTAAATCAGTGGTTTTCAACCTATTTTTGTAGGTGGTTCCTAATTGTATAAGCTTGAAAATGATATCCTCAGATATTGAAAGTGAAACTAGGATTGAATACCAGACACAATTTCCATCTCAGGTAGTACAAAATGCTGAAAATAATTCTCTGAGACAATGTTAGCCAAGGCCTTGTATAGTTTAGTAATATCAGATGTTTTATGTATATTGTAGTAGGCTATTTTGTTATGGTGTAAATGGCCCCACTTGATTTTGTGGGTATATATTACTGTGTCTGACAAGCTATATTTAATACAGAATTAGTGACTCTGTAGAAATAAATGCTACTGTAGGTATATATTACTGTGTCTGACAAGCTATATTTGATAAGGAATTAGTGACTTTGTAGAAATAAATGCTACTGTAGGTATATGTTACTGTGTCTGACAAGCTATATTTGATAAGGAATTAGTGACTCTAGAAATAAATGCTACTGTAGGTATATGTTACTGTGTCTGACAAGCTATATTTGATAAGGAATTAGTGACTCTAGAAATAAATGCTACTGTAGGTATATGTTACTGTGTCTGACAAGCTATATTTGATAAGGAATTAGTGACTCTAGAAATAAATGCTACTGTAGGTATATGTAACTGTGTCTGACAAGCTATATTTGATAAGGAATTAGTGACTCTATAGAAATAAATGCTACTGTAGGTATATGTTTCTGTGTCTGACAAGCTATATTTGATAAGGAATTAGTGACTCTATAGAAATAAATGCTACTGTAGGTATATGTAACTGTGTCTGACAAGCTATATTTGATAAGGAATTAGTGACTCTATAGAAATAAATGCTACTGTAGGTATATGTTACTGTGTCTGACAAGCTATATTTGATAAGGAATTGGTGACTCTGTAGAAATAAATGCTACTGTAGGTATATGTTACTGTGTCTGACAAGCTATGTATGATAAGGAATTGGTGACTCTAGAAATAAATGCTACTGTAGGTATATATTACTGTGTCTGACAAGCTATATTTGATAAGGAATTAGTGACTTTGTAGAAATAAATGCTTCTGTAGGTATATGTTACTGTGTCTGACAAGCTATATTTGATAAGGAATTAGTGACTCTGTAGAAATAAATGCTACTGTAGGTATATGTTACTGTGTCTGACAAGCTATATTTGATAAGGAATTGGTGACTCTAGAAATAAATGCTACTGTAGGTATATGTTACTGTGTCTGACAAGCTATATTTGATAAGGAATTGGTGACTCTGTAGAAATAAATGCTACTGTAGGTATATGTTACTGTGTCTGACAAGCTATGTATGATAAGGAATTGGTGACTCTAGAAATAAATGCTACTGTAGGTATATATTACTGTGTCTGACAAGCTATATTTGATAAGGAATTAGTGACTTTGTAGAAATAAATGCTTCTGTAGGTATATGTTACTGTGTCTGACAAGCTTTATTTGATAAGGAATTAGTGACTCTGTAGAAATAAATGCTACTGTAGGTATATGTTACTGTGTCTGACAAGCTATATTTGATAAGGAATTGGTGACTCTAGAAATAAATGCTACTGTAGGTATATGTTACTGTGTCTGACAAGCTATATTTGATAAGGAATTGGTGACTCTGTAGAAATAAATGCTACTGTAGGTATATGTTACTGTGTCTGACAAGCTATATTTGATAAGGAATTGGTGACTCTAGAAATAAATGCTACTGTAGGTATATGTTACTGTGTCTGACAAGCTATATTTGATAAGGAATTGGTGACTCTATAGAAATAAATGAGATTTGTCAGGATGATAAGTGTGTTAATTAAAAACATGTCTTTCTACTTTGTCAAACTTCCTTTTTTAAGTCAATAATCTACTTTAGGAAAACACAAAAAGTCAGATAAACTTTTATTATTAGGACTTGGAATTGTCTGAAGGAAACCTTGACAGATAGATGTCATATATCATTGAAGGTGATAGTAGTGACCTCAGTTAAATAATAAGCAAATAAAGAAACATTTTACAGCTTCACTGGTTTTTTTGATAGATGACAAGTTAGTCCACTTGCAATGGACTGTAATCACACTGTGTTAATTTTAAGGCAATGTACCAATTGTAAGCACACTGTGTTTTTTTAAATGCATTTCACCATTTGTCAGTTTTTGTAGTATAGCAACTTAAGGATCTAACAACTGGCCTCTTGAACATTGTCAAATTAACTTTTTGACCCAACCTGCTTTAGTTTTACCATTTGTAGACTCCTTGTGTTGTTTTTATGTGCATTATACATGTAAACTTAATTTGCATAGATACATCATACATACACTATGTTATTTGTAAATACACCCTAATGTTATTAATTGATAGTATATACTAAGCATTTTATCTGATTGATATAGTTAATGGTATGTTTATATTAGGTATAATAGATCAATAACTAATCAATAAGTTGAACTATTGATTATCATTAATATACTATATTAATATTAGTTTATCAGGTCACGGAAATTCTTGATCTTTCTATGTCTTGTTAATAGAGCTTACCTGGGGGTTCAGGGTAACTTCCAGACAGGGAGTTGATTGGTGTCTCCAATTAGTGATGCAGGTTCTGTTGTTTGGATAGCACAGAAAATCAGACCCTGTGTGCTACAGTTAGAAACCGTTAAAGATTGATGGCAATAAAATAAAGTAGCTAATGCCGCTGCCTCGACACTGTACACTGCATGGAATTTGCCCATTAGGTCAAGAAAAGTGAAGGTTCTTTGCTGTCCTGATATTTAGACTCAATTTAACAGCTTGGGCACTAGAATGAATACTTTGTATCCCCAAGCATCAATATCCTACTGTCCTTTAATACATCATTTGAGTAGTCAACCATTTTTCAGAAAGTTTAATGTCTATGTCTTGTTTGTTCACCCTGAAGAAGATTCAATAATGTTTTCATTTGAATAAGCCTTTGAATGGACTGGAACAAAAATGCAACAAGGAAATTATTAATGATATTTTTTTTTCTTTTCCAATTTTCCTGTCTATTGATATAACTGTCTAAAAGATTCACATTATTGGCACAATGTTCCAGGAATATTTCTTAAAGGCAAAACTAGAGAAACAAAAATTATTTATCTTAGTAAAGATTGCTTTCTATTCACTACGCTTGTAAAAGACTTGCATGAATGGTAGGCTATGATACTGAATAGAAGAATCTTAGATTAAATATTTATTTGCTGTAGGGCTAAGACAAAATCATTTTATCCAATGTTTGTCTTGTAACGGCAATATTTATGCAACCTTTATGAGGCCTTGTTCTGTAACAATTAAAGCATCAATTCTCCATTATCGAATAGTCCCACCATTAGCGCTGAGTTTCAGCAAGTACAATTTCATTTACAAGCTGAATTAAAAGCTCGTTTTTCATTGGATAAGTTTAAAGTGTAATATGAACAAACTAATCATTGATTGGTTATTGAGATGAGTTTATAATAAACATGACAGTAGTATATAGATTGTAATGATATATCAGGGTCTTTAATGTCTTAGAATAGTTTCAGCGATATTTCCTGATTAAAAATATATTTGTAATAATAGATGATATTTCCTAGATGTAAATATAGAGTTTTAAATCAATAAAATTTATTACAAGAAGAACATGTGCAGTCCAGAAATGTCTACTTTGTCATGCAGTTGGTAAACCTGAAACTGCACTGACTATAAACTTCTCTTTTGAATTTTTTACATACCAAGTTTTATGAAAATCCTTTGAAAACTTAAGCAGCTGCTACTCGCACTGCCCTTATCAATAAATTTGTATCAATATAACTTTGTATGAGGCAGTGAAGTTTAACAAATTTTTTCCAAAAGGTTTCCATTACAAGCTTTGTGTGTACATATTTACATAACAAACCAGAATAATGACTTTAAAAATCGTAATTGACAATCGCATCACATCATGACTATTTATTACCTCGTTATCAAAAACAAAGTTAAATCTGCTGAAGTGTTACTAGGCAGAAATTTACAGTTGTATTGAAGAAAGGATGTGCTACTCCATACTTCCATTGTAACATCAGACAATTACAACCAGAGCAAGATAATAAGGTGAACTGGTTGATGCCAAAACAAAGATATGGTTTTACCACCTGGAATATCACTTAAGGTACCTATCAATCAAGAACATGGAAGTTGGTAAACAATAGAACACATACATAAGTATTTATTTATTTACCATTGTAGCTCATTTATATCTCAATTCTTATTGTTGTGCTAGTTACTAAAATGCTTTCTATTCAAGGAGATCATTTGCTCTTCTTCTCTTCTCTCCATCACAAAACGGCATATTTTCCCCATCCTAGGTAAATAGTCATTAATATAAAAGTCTTGCATTCTTAAAATGACTAAGCGTGCTCTGAGAATTTTGTGCTAAAATTTCATGCTTTGCTTATTTTTGAAGGGGTCATGCATTAATTTCGCTTGTCCAAATGAGTTAAGAGTATTCGCAATGTATTACTGAAAGGGTGAATACATGCATACACTACATATGTCCAAGAAAGCTATATGTACACTCTCCTATAGTCCATAAAGTAATTGGTCTTATTTATAATCCAAACTTTTATTACAACAAATACTTGAGGTAACAAAAGATATGTACCACTTGAAAGAAGACCTAGTTTACAGCCACATATATAATAATCTATTTCTGAGATTTTAAACAACAAAATCATGGTAGAAAGAGCTAAAAATAGACCATAAATCTTGTAAATTAAGACTGAAAAGTAAATGAACAATATCCAAGCCAATATCAAGCTAAAAATAAATCATTTATTCTTGAAACAACTCAATTGTATGGGTTCCTTTTAATTATATTCACAGTTGATATTTTTATTAGATTTGTTTAAAAACTGTTAGGTTAGTAGATCACGATCGTATTTAATTCTGTAATGGAATCGTGATTGGATATTGAGTTGTAAATTGATATTCTATTAAGGTACCAGTGCAATTTATATTTATTATTACGATGATACTTATATATTTAATGATATGGTGAGCTTACGGAGCACTAGCTTGGTGTTCCATTGACTGGGCTATTTCCAATCCTATTTCAGTAATTGTTGTCATTTAAAGTTTCACAGTACTCTATATTTATTACAATCTGGTATTATAAATCTGATGCCTGCACTAGGTTTAAACCAAAACGTGATTATATTGAACAAATTTGGCTCTAATGTGAGGCGTATGATAGGGTCACCAGTTTCGATCTGAACCAGCACCATGTGAATGTTAACGCACATCAATTCTTGGCCATGTACTCAAAGAAAAGGGCAAAACTTCAATACAAGAGCATTGAGAACTGATTCCATCACATTGAGATAGATATCAGTGACATGTCTTTCTAGAACTGTTGACAATTAAACTCTATAGATTTCTTTACTTTTAACTTTACTTTTAACTTTACTTTTAAATTTGATATATGAAGGTATAGTTGAAGTGAATAGTTTAAAAGGATTAATTAAGGTCTGTTCACCTGCTTAATACTCCATCCCAGTATTTCCTTACAGTATATCTGCTGAGCAGTTTAGTAGAACAACATGATCTAACAATCACATCTAAGCAGTTATCTCATTAGTTTAGGTTATTCTGGGACAAGTTATAATCCAAGTCAGTCATTAGTTCAAAAAGATTAACTGCACTCAGTTCATTCCAATAAAATTGTTCTATGGTTTCTTAAAGGAATAAGCAAACTATTTAGTTCAGTAGCACAGTAGTTGACTATTAGGTAGTGTATTTTAGTCACAACTGGCCAGTTATGACATTGGCTTTGATTTCTTCATTGTGAATACAGTTTGATTTGAGCAATGTTCTCAGTGATAACTATATGTAATGGTTTTTAATGATATATTTGAGAGCTGGATTTCATTCAAACACAGAAGAAAAATGGAAAATATCAGTCAAAGTTCTTTTGTAGACAAACTAATGACTTTTGGTTAGACAACTGATTTATAACCAAATGATGGTAGGCATATATTTTACTAAGTAATTAGTGGCCATGCTCAAGCACTAGGAATTGGTCCTATGTTCCTAGTTCATGACCATGTTATAATTATTGTACAGAGGTCAAGATTTTGTCGATAAAAAACACACAACTGCTCAAATAATAGGTTTAAGAGGGTATGCTTATGTATTTGCTTAAAATCCCTTGTTCCTGTTAGATATAGAATGATATTTTATTACATGCTAGCCATATTCTTTTTTACATGGGTGGGCATTTTACTATTACTGATCCAAACTCAATGTAAAAATTTCATTTCTTTTTCAGAAGTACGTAGTGGCATTACCCAAACAATACGTTTAGAGATTGGTATGCTGATGTATTTGCATAAAATCTTGTGTTCCCATTCTATTCATATATGAAATTACATATTACTCAATTATTTTTTACATTGGTCAAAAATTTGTGTTCTCATCTAAACTTATAAATTTTTTTATTATTGATCTGCTCTAAATAATGGGTCAAGATTCTCTATGTTCTAATAAATGTTCATTATTTTGGTTTGAAAGGTCGTTTGAAGAGGTATATTTCAGAAAAGCTGTTAATCGAACATCATTAACCCTGGATGTATATTTTAACCAGACCATAAATTCTCTTGCCACTTCTGAGAAGCTTTCATCTGACAGGGAGATAAACACCAGGTTTCTGTTTTTTACACTGTGTTTATTCTGATTTTATTATCATCACATTGTAAAGACAAGTTTATTAGAATTCATCACCGTTTATTAGAATTCATCGCTGACAAATCTTAACCAGATTTCAAACTTCTGTACTTCATACACATCCAGACCTGCTTCTTAAACAATTAAAATGTCTGGTGTAGTTCAGTGTGTAAAAAATCACAAAATGACTTGACTTTTTCATAAACTTTCTGAAAACAGTGGTTTAGTGATCCAATTCAGTGATATGGACAAAATGTTCTTAAAGCTGACCCCCTTTAGCACTCAACAATCAAAGCTGCTCTCAAACAATTTGTAAGTCTGGTTCCGTTTTTGGATTCAACTTTTAACAATTCCTAACCAGATTTAAATCCTTTCTGCCTGAACAATCAAAGTTGTGCTTGTCAAATAATTAGCATGTCTTCTACAGTTTTTACATTGCTTGAAGAATCTGATTAACATTAGTGCAGTTAACCATTCCAGATAGTCTGGAACAAGCCTTTGAATTTTCTAACCAGACTTGCCTTCCTTGACATCTAGATCTGCTTCTTAAACAATATTCATTCTACCACAAAGTTTAAAACACATTGGTTCAGTGATCTGATAACTTGATATCATGAATAATAATCAAGGTATGCAGAGTCTCTGAAAGGGTTTTTGAGTTCTTACGATGCTAGGAGAACATGAACGAAGACGATGGCACGATAAAAAAACAAAGTTATACGATGTTGACTACAACTTTATTCGATCTTTCACCGACCAATCACAGAACGTACACTGACCAATATGGCGCCCTGACTAAAAAGCATGCAGACCAAGCCTCACTCTCGATCTTGACAGGGAGCCAAATTAGACAACTCTGTTTGTGGTCTGAGGCTGAGCATCAGTATCTTCCCTTTGCCACAAAACATAGAAAGCTTTCAAACACACACGCCCAACAACAGTGGCATCAGGTTATCATTTCTGCTTTTTAAATAATTAGTTTTGCGCTGCTTGAAGATATATATTAAAACATTGTTTCAGTAAGTATTGAAAGTAACCTTTGAACTTGAAATCAACCAGAATTTAACAGTTTTGTACTTTATCTATCCAGACTTTTTTCTTAGACTGAGATTTCTGCTGCATTTTTCATTATGCGGTATAATTTGAAATTTGTATCTAGATTTTTTATGTAAATTAATTAAATGAAACTGTATCCCAGGCCACACTAATTCTTCTTTTAAATGTACAAACACAGAACAATCTACTGTTTTATTGAAATTGTCAGTTTAAGTATTTTGTCTTCCAAAACTCGATGAGTTATGCACATTTCTTTAATATTTTCATTGACAAAATGTTTAGAAATTGTTCAAGATCTTAGTTTCACCATTTCAAGGTCAAACATATGTAAGAAAGAAAGCCAGAGGTTTTTAATGGAAATTCAACCTCAATTATATAAAAATCTCACATTTCAATTGACATTTTGTGCAGAAATACAATTTTTAACTGGAATCTATTATATTTTGAATTTTATATCAAATATATATAAAACTTCATATCTGTTATATGCAGCAGTTGAACTAGATAAAACAAATATTTTGATTTTTTGTCTGTATTTTTGTTATGCAATTTGTTATTTAGCCTTGAAAAGTAAAAAGTTTTCTATGAACGAGAGCTCAATTAATCTGCATACTGTAACCAAATTCTTTACTCAGTTACCTGTCTTCATAAGAGTTACTTGAGCACAAAAGTAGGACAAGCAATTGTGTTTCATTTTCTCTCTGCTCACCTCTATTAGAAATCTTTTGTATTCAACTATCTAAGACTGAATTTGTCATCTTGGCATCAAATCTTGAGAAATTGACTTAACTATTTTAATTGGTTTATATATTTGATACATAAGCTACAAACTAAACAGGTAAATCTTGTAGATGTCAGCTATTTTGATATTTTGTAATTATCTTGATACATCAACCCTTAAATAGTTTTGTCACTTGATATTTACATCAAATTTTTATGAAAGGTTTAACACATTAACTGTGTCGTAAGATTTAAAACTAAATCGATAATGTGTCCATTGAGCTAAGTATATCACAAATTTCTTTCTGTTTCCAAATATGGAATGATAGAAGAAAGAAGATACTATATATATATTTTAGGAAATTTAAAAATAGTTCAGCTGTCAGGAAAATGAATTGGAACAACAATTTATTAGATTTTGAAATAATATAATTTTTTAATTCTCTCAAATTACGTGTTGTTTAAACTGAAAGTTTCCATATTTGGAATCAGTAAATCTTTAAGTTTGATTTTGAACATTATTCTGGTAATAAATTCTTTTGGATAATTTTGTAGAAATAACATGTTTTCTTGCATTTTTATTACATATAGAACTATAACGATATTTAAATTAGGATCATATATTACAAAACATAATAATCTAACTTAGCTTTACTGTATGAAAAGTCAAATTCTGTTTTCTCCATCAAAACAAGTGTCAGCATTGTGTTTATGAGATGTGGAAGGTGTAAACAGGTGAATGGTGCTCTCAGGTGTTTTAGTTATCAAATATTTCGCCTCGTAAATTTCATTATTAATCAGAGAATAAACCACAAAATAAAAATTGTCAGCTATATTAAAACAATTTGATATGTTTATTATGAAAACTTTAAATAATATTATTACAAAATGATCAGTATTCTTTTATATCTCCTTAAACTTGATTTTCATTGAAAATCTGTTATCTCAACTTGTAGAAGGTTTGATCACATATTTTGAGATAGGGAAGCTTAAGCTACTATTTTATTGAAGGTAAAAAGTGTTACCAAAGCCAAAACCGAAATGGACTTCTGTTTCAAAAGTTCTTTTGTAATTGTGGTAACTTGGTTGATTTTGGTGGTTGATTATAAAAGGTTGGGTTGATTTTAATGGTTGTTTGAAAGCAGTGTTTGGTTGATTTTACTGGTTGTTCGAAAGCAGTGTTTGGTGGAATTTGGTGGTTGTTTGAAAGCATTGTTTGGTTGATTTTGGTGGTTTGCTTGAAAACAGTGTTTGGTTGCTTTTGGTGGTTTGTTTGAAAGAGTGTGGTTGATTTTGTGGTTGTTTGAATGCAGAAATTGCTTTTTTGGATGGTTGTTTGAAAGTAGTGTTTGGTTGATTTAGGTGGTTGTTGTTTGAAAGCAGAAATTACTTTTTTGGATGGTAGTTTGAAAGCAGTGTCTGGTTGATTTTGGTGGTTCGTTTGAAAGCAGTGTTTGGGTTGATTTTAGGTGTTGTTTGAAAGCAGAAATTGCTTTTTTGGATGGTAGTTTCAAAAGCAATGTTTGGTTGATTTTGGTGGTTTGTTTGAAAGCAGAAATTGCTTTTTTGGTGTTTTGAAAGCAGTGTTTGGCTTGATTTTAGGTGTTGTTTGAAAGCAGAAATTGCTTTTTTTGGATGGTTGTTTGAAAGCAAAGTTTGATTGATTTTGATGGTTCTTGAAAACAAAACACAACTTCTAAAACAAAGTGAATAAACAATCTAATAGTCCTAGACCTCACTGGAAGATTTTAAATAAAGGATAAAGCTAATCTGATCTGAGTGGTGATTGTGAAGCTGAATTATTAATAAGGTAAAATAATTTTCTCATTGTGTAAGTTAATATACCCATTTAGAAATTTTCGATTTCATTCCATTGATTCTTTAACCGTTGAAAATTAATGGACAATAAAAGTTTGGTTTAGTATATAGATTATTATTTATTCAACATTTATCTTTGACAGCACAAAAATAGGATACATTGGCTCAAATACCCTTAAAGAGATACTACAGCAAAGGAGAGAGAGGCTTAATGGTTTAAATTCTCGGAAAATACTCTTCAAAGCGCATGTTGCTATATTCTGTGTAAATTTTGCGATATTTGACTTTGACTTGATATTCAATTGTCGTTGCAAAAATACAACTTTTATGTTCTTCTTCCTCCTACAATTTCATCAAAAAAATGAATTTCTTGATTCTCTCTTACATGTTCAAATTGAAAAAAAAATGACTTTGAAATATCCCTCGATTTTCTGCTCTGACATGGTTGATAAATATATTCAAAAGTGAAGCTAAAATTGCAATGCTATATTGCTGTGATGTAGGCCTATATTGTGATGCTTGTCATGGTTTATTGTGGACCTGTACAACTGTTTAAATATAAAATAGTAAACAATCAATGGTGATACCTGACTATAACTGGGTCTTATTGTGTGTCTAATCTATATCTTGTTCAATACCAGCAACATAGGCTTTCATGAAAAAATTCATCGCTAAAAATAAAAATTTGATTTTGATTTGATGGCAAATACACAAACATATTTTTGACAGTATATTGTGTTGCAAACATTCACACGTTCTGCACTGATCAAATTTATTAAGTCAGATTGTTTACTAGTATATTACCAACTTTTTTCCCCCTAAGACACTAATGAAACCAATCCATCAGTTCAACTCTTTTCAGTCATATTTTAACTCATTACTATTCAGTTTAAAGTGGGAGTATGCACTGATGTACATCACTTGCACTTGGTATATTTTGAAATATTATATGTAAGTCTAAAAACCAGAGTAAAAGCGTTCAGGTAAAATAAAAATTATAATTTGAATAATGAATTCGTTAGAAGACATGGGTGCTTTTACTATTCTTAATAAATCTCTTTCTATATCAAAATAGAGCTGTGGATGCCGAGGTTTGTAAGCTTATAATTTGGTAATCCAAATTGTGTGAAAGTTTGCATCGATTTACTGTGTATTTCGTCTAAAAGCAGAGTTGTTTGTTATTGGGCATTGGAACTTGAAGCTGGTGCACACTACACCTTTAAGAGATAGAGCGATGAGAATAGTTACAGTCACATTCATACAACTTGTATAAAAAATTGTTTTTCATTGAATCTATGATGAACTGTGATTTTTATTGTGCAAGATCATAGCTGATTTTTCAAACAAATCCAATTAAACGGATTGCGTAAGTATGGTAATTTCTTAGGTATTAAGTGTTATAAGAGATACTCTTTTATAAAAGTCCAGGTCACAAGTAGGAACTTTGTATTACAGCAAAAGAATAAATCAATCAAAAATTTAATTACTTCTGGAGAGATTTACAAGACAAAAAAATAATTTGAATTAAAATTTAACATTTACAACAAATTTTTATGTTTTTTTTTGGAATTGGACCCTGGAGTTAAAACATGGTGAACACATTTTAGATATGTCCTATAGTGTGGTTTTCATCAAGATTTGAAACTTGAAACAAGATCAGCTGTAGAGCTTTCTAAACCGTGACTATTTCTAGAATACTACACAGTGTGCATGTTAATCTATTACTAACAAACGTGTATTTTTAACAAACACGTACTATAAATAGATGTTATACAGACAAAAACTGGTGTATCTCAATCAACATGTACAACTATCTAAACAGTTCTTATAACAATTTATACAATAACTTTATACAACTCTTATAATTCTCTCATTTCTTCAATACAGTACCAGGAAGAGAATTTTATATAATAATTAAAATATACTTAATTACATTTCTAATTGTGTAAATTTTAATTGGTACACATTGCCCTGTAATGTAGATTGTAGCTGGTCTCGTTTGGATATTGAACTTTTTTAAGAGACTAATTTTCTGTAATGTTTGAATGTAGTGTTAAGGTGAAATGAGAATTTAACACATAGAAAGCACGGGCCTAGGTCTGAAGCAAGAACTATTTATTTACTAGTGCTGGTTAGCATGGTAATGTTTTGTTAGTTTTAACAATGATAATAAATTTGTTTTGGTCGTGCGTGCAATGCATTGGTGAAAGTAATGCATATTTCATGACTTCTTTTTATTATTTGGCTTCAGATTGTTCACTTTCTCAGTTGGAAATCATGAATCCATGAACATTAGGTATGGGATTTTGCCTTGTGGTCAATCATTGATCCCTATACTATGGCTGTCAAAAAAATTAACGATATTACCGGAACTGTTATGCATGCCTGGGTTAAGTGGAAGAAAGTAATCAAAGTTACTTAGTTGAATCTCTTATATTTGTTGAGCTAGAAATAGTACACTTTGATTTGTGATTTGATCTTAAATCCTTAAACAGAAGAATATTGGATTTCCACTGATTGACAATTGTTATATCTCTTTACTTGGTTAAATTTATTTTCTTTAATAAGAGAGAAATATAAGATATACAGCTTCTTTTTATTACCTTTAAATTGGAATTGCGTCTTTTAAAATTTACTCCTTCTCTTTAATATCCATTAATATCCTTGAATATATATCTTTAATAAGAGAAATATAAGATATACAGCTTCTTTTTATTGCAAGTAAATTAGAACTGAATAACAAATTGAAACAATGTTTAAATCCTATCATATTGATATTTTCCAAAGTCAAGCACATTTGTCTATGTACTGTTATTATTGAGAACATTAGATTGGTAAATAAGTAATTGAAGTCATAAAAACTAGACCTATTTTAAGGTGCGGGCTTGGTCGGAGATGTTTGTCACCGATGAGAGTCTTAAGTAAAACCTCGCGTGTGCCCATGGCTCCACAAACAAAATTATCATGTAGCAGACAGGATTTATAATATCAAACAAGTTTGATAATTGTCTCCAATAGTTTTATCATCTGCAAGAGAGAACGTCATCATCCAATCAAAATCATTTTCCTTTCAATCGCATGCTCTTCACGTGATTATTGACAAGGTGGAAAACAAATGACTGGAGATTTTTGTCTCCTTGTGTGCCCGTGCCAGTTGTTGAAACTCAAGACAAGACTCTAATCGGCAACAAAAGTCTCTGACCAAGACTGCTTGTGTGCCCGCACCTTTAATTACCTAGAAATAAAGTGGACTACCTGTGTGTTGATTCTTTTTCGGATGTGTACAAATAGATGTCTTGTCCATGTCCATCAGACTTTAATTAGCTGATTAAGACTATTGACCTAAGGCCAATGCTTTAATGAGACTATGTTCATCACATTACACTAGAACTAGGTGGTACTGACTGGCAAATGGAGTGCAATCAGCATCTCTGGTCTCTAACACTTCATGAGATATGTAGAATATTCCTAAAGTAAATCAAACGCTTTGATTACATGCTAGTTATATTTATGATATTAAAATTTGACCTATCAGACAGAGTATACACCTAATGTTGAGTTGGTATTTATTTGACCTGAGAATTAAAGCTGTATTGATAAACCTTATAGTTATAAACCATATATTTTAACTTTATTCAACTTAATATTGTTGATACACCTTGTTCTTTACTTGTATTTCTGTTAATAAATAAAGATAATATTGACCTTGCTATTGATAAGACTGGTGGATATATTTCATTAAGGTGTATTTGTTTACTGATGAAAATCACACATTGCCAAAAAGTGTTTTGCCTGAGACCTGTAGCCTATGATTGTTTTGTGAATAATTTGGACAAAATAAGACAAGAGGTTTTAAAATAAAGAGTTTTATTAATTGAAATGTCAAATTTTGACCTTTTTATATGAGGTAAACTAATGACAACCAAGCACTGCCAAAAACACTGCCTGATTCTGTTTTGTTAAGCATTGCTTTGAGACTAAGGCTTGAAAATGATGTAAGCTTCTGTGTATTCTGAAAGAAGTGCTCCAGCATGGCTGAGTTCATGATTATTCAGTCCACATTATGTATTGTTTACAATAATACTTGAATGCCCACCTTACTAACAATAAAATGTGTACTATTGCAGTAGGTCAGACAGTAATTTCTGTGGTCTGTGCCTTGATTTTAATTATTCACATAGACAATATGGTGTAAGATTATCTTGAAGCTGTTGAGATGTGTTAATTAGATAAAACCAGCTCTATAGAAACCAATTGAACAATGTTGGTGGTATCTGGTATTCAATAATATCCTACAATACTTTCAACTGATAATTAACTTTACCAAGTGTGATGAAATATGGAAAATATGATTGAGAAATAAATATTAACAACCTGCAACAGTCTACATGTTTTTTGTTCAAGAAAATGTTGCTAAATTTTTGGAAGAAACTATCTAGCTGTGATAAATGGAAAGGTCATGTTTTCATTTTTTACAATTAAGCATTTTTTTTTTATCAGTTTGCTAAATTGTGATGATTTTGTTCATGCTTTACTACAAAAAATTAAATGATAGTCCTTAATCTACAAATGGTATTGTGCATTAGAAAGAATTGTTTGCGTCACTTGATGCAAGATTCAGCATTTACTTTAAGTGTTGAACAGCATGACTTTAAATCAATTAAAAATTTCAGGAAATGAATTTAATGTTTCAATGAATGGAAGTGAACATTTTAACCAATCACAGATCTTCAAATCAAATAATTAAGAAAATAATCATGATCTGACAAATGCCCTAGTTTTTTAATTTTTGAAATCAATTATTTATGAAGCTGAATATACTAGTCTTATATTTCTAACATTTTACAAACATTAATTGTAGTAAATTTCTCAAGTTACGAAAACACAGGCAGCAATTAGTGCATTGATCATTATGAATCATATTACCAATTAACTGTGTAGAACATAATGTTGTCATCATGACATCAGGCTATTGTTCTAGTTATCATACATTTATTCATATATAGGAGTTATTTTTTGCACAGTATTTCCTACTCTCATCAGACAAATCTTTTGCAGGAAACACAACATAATTTTCTTTTTATCCTTTGTGAACCCAAGTTGTTTTTCTTGTAAAGTATAGATGCTTTTTTATTTTCATATTTGCTATGTTTTCCATCCTCATAAGTCCCTATCTCAGACAGAAAAATCTTACGTCTCTATCACAAAGACTCTTAGTTATTATTAGCAACTTTTGCTATAGTGACCTCATAAAATTCCTTAGTTTTAGTGGAATTGTTGGTTTAGTCGAATCAAAAGAACATTCTGACTGAAAACCAGATATCGTGCTAATTGTGGTATACAGACAAAAGACCTACAAGGAAAAAAGCCCCTTTGAAATTGTGTATCATGACAAAAGCGTCCCCAATACATGTAAAAAGTTTAGAAATCCTCTTTATAATCTCTTTAAATGATAACAATAACAGCCACATCTTCTGACATTATATCTGATATTATATATTTCTTGTTAAAAATATTGGATGGAGATTTTAAAGTGATACTACGTCTTAGAATGAACATAAAATTTAAGTTCTCAAGAATGGTCAATTTGAGTATATATTCATCAGTGAACTTACCTGGTGTCATAAAGTTACAACAGAATCCCTGTAAAATCTGGAAAATTAGAAAATTGATAAAACTAAATAATTATTGAAAAATGCTTAATCTTGATATTAATCGTTTTTCAATACTTAATTGCATATTTATGGATAATTATTAAATTTTTTTGGATTTATCGGATTATATAAGGATCCTGTTAAGTTATTTATGACACTAGGTATATCTACTGATGAATATGTGCCAAGTTTAAAATTCTGAAATTTTATATTCATTTTAAGACGTAGTATCACTTTAAAAGAAGTCAATACTGCACTTTTATTGAACGATTTTGCTTGAAAGGAAATTGAAAAAAGAATAGAAGCATGTTAACAACAGACAATGTCGAAGATTGACAAGAAGAAGGGGAAGTAATTAGTAATTGTCATCCCTGTAGGGTTTCTACGTTTTATAACCAGACAACTATAATTAGCTAACTTGCGGCAGTTCTTGGTAAAAAGGTGACAAATATAGCTTGTTACTGGCTTAGTCATTCTTACTAATTACTGCACAGGGATTCTGGAAATTGTTGGTTTTCGCAATGTTTTTCTGGCAAGGTTATTGAACAAAAGGTTTCAATCTAAGAGATACAGCTAATTGGAATTCTAAATAGTTCTTACACATTTTATAGTTGCAGAATGCATTTGTCTACTTATTCATAGTATCAGTATGCTATTATACTGCCAAAAATGTTTTTCTTTTTATAATGTTTTCTTTCGAAGTCAATTATCTTTGTAATTCGAAAAAGAAAAATCACCTGCTTTTAACATAAGTAATATGCTTGCAATTAAAACCAAACAAGATTTTTGTAAACTTTCAAATATGACTTTTTGTACAATTTTAACTGTCATTTATTTTCCTTTCATTCTATATTATTATCATAACATTGTTTACAACGTAACAGCTTCATTCCAATTTTCTACCATTAACCCCGTTAGGAACAAAACAGAAAGAGTAAGATGTCACCTCCATTTCGTTCAACTTATCCAATGAATAATGAAGTTTTGATGAAAAAAGAACTAATAATGAACAAGTATTAGTAGCCTTTCATTAGCGACAATGAGTCATGTGATATCAGACTCGAGCCAGACATTAATCTATCTTAGCTAGGGACACATGTCACAAGATCATCTTAGTGGTGGATAGTCTGTTACAGGACATTGATTTATGGACACATTTTTTATTGTCTCAAAGATATATGATGGTATATTGTGACTTTCTTGGAAGCTGCACTAATCTGAGGTGATATTACAGCACAATATCACTGGATATCACTTGTAATATCTTTAGATACAATGGCACGATGTTACTGGATTTCACAGGACAATGTCCCTAGATATCTCAGCACAATATCACTAGATATCTCAGCACAATATCACTAGATATCTCAGCACAATATCACTTGATATCACAGCACAATATCACTTGATATCACAGCACAATATCACTAGATATCACAGCACAATATCACTAGATATCACAGCACAATATCACTAGGTACCTCAACACAATATCACTTGATATCACAGCACAATATCACTTGATATCACAGCACAATATCACTTGATATCACAGCACAATATCACTAGGTACCTCAACACAATATCACTTGTTATCACAACACAATACCACTGGATATTACAATAGAAAATCACTGGATAATCACTGAATATCACAAAACAAAATCACTGGATATCACAACACAATATTACTAGATATCACAGCAAAATATCACTTGATATCACAGCACAGTATCACTAAGTACCTCAACACAATATCACTTGATATCACAACACAATACCACTGGATATTACACTACAAAATCACTGGATATCACAATACAATATCACTGGATATCACAACACAATATCACTGGATTTCACAACACTATATAACTGAATATCACAGCACAATATCACAGCTAAATATCACTGGATATCATTACACAATATAATAGGAAATCACAACACAATATCATTGGATATCACACATATAATATCACTGGATATCACAACACAATGTCACTGGATGTCATAGCACAATATCACTGGATATCACAACACAATATCACTGGATATCATAGCACAATATCACTTGATATCACTGCACATTACTATTATTTGATATAATGGAACAAATTGACAACTATTCACTGCCTCAATATTTGTGAACGGAATTGTTTGTTGAAAGAAGATTGATTGCAAAGTTTAAATGTCAATCATAGGTGTCTGTTCTTGTGAAGTGTGTCTCAAGTAGCACTGATATAGTTTGACATGTGACAATGTAGATTCTTTATGGCAGCAAGTTCTTTCAGCAGTAAACGCTATCCCACTATTTATCACTGTATTTGTGAATGGAAGATTAGTACCGTACCTTTATAGAAGTGATAGTATTGCGAAATAGGAAGACTTGTGGCACACCATAATTTCTCTGTTAATCTTGGAAATAACAGTGTCTGGTACATTCTGTCATCTTGCCTTTAATTCTTGTGAATGATTTGTTGAAACAAGTGTGAATACAAGCAGTAAAAGCTCTTGTGGTTAGTCTACCTAAACTATTTGCTAGGATATTGATGGCCATTTTGTCAAACGTGGGATAAAACATTGTTTGAAATATATTGTAGTTCACACTCAATAAATGCTGTTGCAGTATATCAATAAATATAACTTAAGCTCATTCAATCAACTCTAACTCTGTTGCATGTCTTTGATATAACATCAGTTTAATGAAGATTGAATTTAATATTGATGGTAGTTTTGTAGTGATAACCATAAAAACACTTGATATTTTTCATGATAGAGTCTCTACTATCAGTGTCTGACACATTCCCTCTTGCATTGGCTCTATATTGGTGATTTGTGAGAATGGCGTCTGATTATAAGAACATTTAATATGACTTATAGATGGTAAGAATTTTTCAAACAGATTTAGAGATCAGCTTAATGTGGCCTTAAAGACACTACAATTCATATTCTGAGCTGAGATAACTTAATGTATTAATTTCAAGGTCAGAAATGGAAAGAAGCTAAAAAGTTACTAGGGTTAAGTAAAACAGTTGTCACTGGTACAAAATGGTAAATCTACATCCTCTGAGAAACAGAGTTGCTGGTTGTCATTCAAGTTATTTTCCAAAGTTAAATATTTGACTGCAAGACGATGGGTAACAATTAAAATCAGTGGCCTACTCTGAAAATTGCAGGTCAGTTGGCCTGCTGGTAAATGATGCTGAACTGTGTTGAAAATGGCTGGATGATAGGTATGGTTATGTAACCACTAATCTTAAAAGCGTGATTGAGACTAAGTTTTACGTGACACGAGATATCTGGAAACAATGAATGAAATAGTGTGATATATTTTATATACCCCACTTGATATTGCGTGCTATAGTGTTAGAGCAAACCACATGACATCTGACAATCAGTACAGTAGAAAATTCCCTCACTTTTTCTCTGTCATTGGAATATAAGAGTTTACCAGGAAATTCACTTTTTTATTTATCTCTGCAATGGTTAGTGACTTATTCACATAAAAAATTATTGGAGATTTGAACAATGGCAGTGTTTTAGTTGAGAAATCAATATTTAATTTTTGTTATAGTACGGTAAAAAATTGTCTAAGTTTATTTGTGATTTCATTCAAGGCATAAAATATTTAATTTTAAGATTTCACAAGAAATGACATGAAAGTGCCATGTCCTAAGGTAAGCTAAAATTGACTTCTAAAAAAATCAATAAGCTGTGACAGGATATAGAAAGTGAACAAGAGTGATTAGTAAAAGAAGGCTATAAATTAGTTGAAATTAGCAGACTAGTTTACTCGTGTAGCAATCAGAAAATTAGTTGGCTTTTATACAGACAACAAAAATTACAAATTGGACATGGAGTTAAAAAAAAACAGTGATTATTAGTTGTGTCGAGAGCATTGATTGAAACAGACTGTGTAGTGTTGGAAGTAGAAAAAGGAAAAACATACTCATGTACCTGTAGATGTAAAGATAATTTAGGATTGTAAAAAGTTTTTCGAGTTTATGATTGAAATGAACAAGAATATCGAATGAGTATTTATTTTATATAGTGCTTTTGTCTGTTAACTATCTTGATAAGGTACAAAACAGGTTGGAAAAAGTAATCTTTTTTTTTCAAAACAAGTAGTATTGTACTTAAATGAGACTTTAGTTGAGCTGTAATTTGGAGATCAGTGAAATATACCGTGTATTTGTACAGTATTTTTTTATGTGTCATGACTTTTTAAAACTGGAATAATTTCAATTATTAGTCTACAAAATTGTGTTTATATGCTTGGATATGTTTTGTGGAATTGCCATGTTCTGAAGTTAGAAAATGTAAGTTGGTATTTTCAAAATTATATTAATGTTCATTTCTGTGCATAGAATCAACCAGGTTTTTCAACACTAGCAGCGAACTTAAGGGCCCACATAATTGCATGATATTACAAACAATTTGCCCTTACCAAGAAACATTACACAGAGGTGTAATAAGACCCCCGTATGTTTCCCAAAAGTTGATGAAATGAATTCTATGCTCACTTACATCTCTAATCACATAATGTTAACTTTATACCTATTTTAATTATATTAATTGGAGTGTTCACCCAGTTTTCAAAGGGTTCATATTATCAAAGCAGTTTTCATGGACATTCACAAATTCTCCATACAATTCCTCGACAGTTGAAAATTGAAATGGAATAGGCTAATCATGGCAAATGTCCTTTATTTTATACAATGTGTGACATTTCTGCTGATTTGGTTAAGCTCATATTAAAATACAAAATGTCCAAATTTATAGCATCAAACTTAACGTGCAGAAGAGTTTTTTTCAATTTGTGAAGTGTCAATCGATTGAAATGTTTTATACAAGGGACATATTGGTTTTATTTCTGTATTTACATTCTGTCTTCTGTATCCCAATAAGGTGTACAACAATAGAACAAAAACCCTTTACTTCAATACATTTATTTACATTGACTTCTTAAAAATAAAATAGACAGGTTTAACTTCCTTTATAATAAGTGCATTACAGTCGTATATAATATACAATGTACACAAAGTAGCATACAACTCTTATAAATTGACATCAAAGAACAATATTATCTCAGAAATCAATGCTCAGTCAATAAACACAGTATCACAGTTGCATCAGGTGTTCCAGAAGAATAATCATGTATTGGAGTGTGTATTGGCATTTACTTTACTGCCAAATATTTTTATTCAAAAACAAAGCTGCCAGTTGGCGTATGTTACCTTACATGGCAAGCTATCTGATATACTGTGATCTCTTTTGTACATTGTTTGATTTTGAGTGAAAAATTGGTTTTATCAAGTGAAAAATAATGAAACTTTACACATCTATATTCCAAGTTTGACACCTTGAAGTCTGCAATGAGGGTAATTTAACAGGCAATGATCTTTTCTTTTTCTTAAATTCTGAACTTTAACGTATTCTTTAAAGCATTTCTTTGTCCTGAACTGCATCACTAACAAGGGAAATTTTGTTAGCTTTTTGTAATAAGTAAATTTTAAATTATAAGTAAAATGCCAGATTGTGCAGGAAACTGATGGAAATATATAATTTGATGATCAAGTGAGATTTGGTGTGTTATTTCATGTCGAATTGATTAAAACGCCCTGAATTTGATAAGCCATGGAGAATTTTATTTTTAGAATATAAATTAAGTTGCAGATTACAGTTTAAGTGGTTTCATATTTATAAAAAATTCTGGGGCATGTGAAGGGTTCAATAGGAAATCTACCGGAATGTGATCTAGAATTAATTTAAAGATTATAGTTATAGATACATTTATTATATCTTTGACATCCTACAGGTGGTAAAGGCTTTGTGAGGAAAACTGCAATAAAAAATTTTTTTAACAGTGAGCAAATTTGATTTGGTGTTATTATTGAGTGAGAAATTATTAGAAATTTTGTGAGATTTGATAAAACAAGTTAAAATAGCAGTAAGTTAAACTCAAAGGTTATGAGTTAATGTTTATACTGAAAATAGCTTATGTCTCTATTCCATGGGAAAAAACTAATTGATTGTCAAAAGTAGATTTTCTTTTATTTTTTTCAGGAGATCTGAATAGTATTTTGATCAAACATAATTGGTATTTGAAACAGATTTCATATTCATAATTCAATATAGGCAAAAAATCCAGAAAATTCAATAACACTTCGATTACTCACATTGTTTAGACTAAGTTGAGGACAATTCAATTCATTTTTTCAAAAATACTTACAAATTTTATTTAATGGCAGCTCTCTGCTGTTTGGGTGTCTGTAACCTCTCCTGTTCCCTCCTCTGCCCCACTATATAACTCTTTGACTCATTGATTCTATCAGTTTTCTAACAGTCAACAACACTTCAATGAGTAACATTGTTTAGATAATTCCAAATCTTTATTTAGTGGCAGCTCTCTGCTGTTTGGATGCCTGTAACCTCCACTGTTCCATCCTCTGACAGATTCTAACAGTGTCTAGAACAACTAACAGTCAATAACATTTTGATGAGTAACATTGTTAAGACTGAAATACGTTCAAATTTTTATTTAATGGCAGCTGTGCTGTTTTGGGATGGTGAAGAAAATTAGGATGTAAAACTCAATTCATTTCATTTATTTCTGCTGTTTTGGTGTCTGTAACCTAACCACACCTCTCTCATATGACTTTTCATCCTATCATTGTCTATTTCAAACAGTGATAATGTTTAGACTTATATATACGATATGTAACTTGCCTTCGAGCTGCTGAGAAGAAAAAAATAAATTAGAAATTGAAATTTTTTCTTGAATGGAAATGAAATCGTGAAGAATTAACTCAATTCTTGGAACTTTTCTGAAAAAAATCAATTTCAATGACTTGAGACAGAAATTAGTTATTTTTGTTGTTTTATATCTCTATGACCTTTCCATGCCTCCATTTTGATCACATGGATTTGCCTTGCAGGTTTTTGATCTTAAATTAAAGCTTTCTGCGTAGAACTATGTTGGAAGCTACAGGCCATGTATTAGTGTTGTCGTAGTTTGTCTATTGTAGTAGTTGTTTATGTGAACAAAACTATTCATGTTTTGAACCAGACACTTGACAAAATATCATCATGGTTCAAGTGTATTGCTTGAAATTAATTGAAAAATCTGTTCTTTTCTTTATTATTGGACACATGGCAAACGTCATGATTGATATAAGAACAGCAAGGCCTCTCGTATCAAAATATGGATTGGTTTAAATTCTTAAAAGTGGCGAAGTTTTGCGTCCTGAAAAGCTGAAGCCGCATCGCATCAAAAACTTAAACACAAATATAGTTTTGATGTTGCTTTAGTAGTAAAAAACACAACATAATTCTTACTTAAATTGTATCAATTAAAATTTATTATTCCATAAAATATAATAAACTGCTCACTCTTTTGTTTTGTTTCCAACACACAGGTTTTCAAATTTATTTGCTCGACTATAACGTCTTTTTATGGTTGTTAACATAAATTAGTAAAAATGTACTGGAAGTTCAATATAACGATCCTAGCTCCACAGGTATACCAGAATATGAAAGAATGGCTCAGTTTATGAATATAAGTAATCGGCAGCTATCTTTGTTGTCCACTCTATGTGCTTATGTTTGTGATGGCCCTTCCCCCACCTTTTATGTATTGTATTTTCATCATATATGTCTACATCAAAATAAATATCATCAACGATACAGTGATGTTTGGAATTCAGAATACAAACAAGTCCTAATTAACATACCAATTATTTTCAAATTACTATAATCAGAATGAACCAATGAAATGACTATAATTATTTTGAATTAACCAATGAATGACTTTAATTTGAAATATCATGTGTTCTTTGGGAATATCCTAATTCTCTGAAATTAGCCATTTGTCAATTTTTAAGTACTGTTGTTATTAACCTAATTCATCTTGCAAACAATACCATGAAGTATGCAATGAGGATGTTTATGGAAGGACTAGGATGTTATCTGCAATGTTGCGGAAAGTGATATGCCCTATCTGGCCATCAACGTCTACAGTAAAGAATAAATCTTCTTTGAAATGTCTAACATGCAATTTGCTAAGGGTAGATACCAAGGAAAATTTAGCACAGATATTTGTCTACATCGTTGGACAGTTCCAAAGAGAACTTTATGATGAGTACATGATGTAAGGTAGAATAAATCATGGTTATTAAAACTGGTAAACCTCTATGGTGTTCGCTATCACTCTAACAACCAGTAAATAATGACTGATTGAGGTTCTGATTTAAATTGTTGCATGTGTACCGTGACATGACTGTAAATGGGAAATATTATGCATCTGAATTATGTATATTCCTGGCTATGTTTAGAAAAACTACACATGCAGTTCTTTTCGTCATTACTTTTAACCAAGTATATTGGAAATCATTGCAATAATTTTGTGCTAATTTGAGACTGTTATCTTTAATTGTTGTTTTTAAAATGTTCAGGTAATATAACAGGAGGTTTTTGAGTAGAACGATTAAGAGAGAACTATAACATTAGTAATAATGGGTTTATCAATTAATTTCTATCACACTGAGCAGATTTCTCATTATCTCATCATTATCTTTCTACTTTTATTATCAGCACAATAACTGTCACTTTCTAGATTGTTTGCTGTGAGGCACTTTATCTTAAAGTTATGTTGTCACTTAGCAGCTTAGTTGTTACTTTGTTCCCAGATCCTTTTAACATATCACTAAAATATTGTATTAGTATATTAAAAAAATTGTCCACTTCCAGACTGGTGAAAGAGGACATTTGAAAGGTTGATTACATTAGTAGAATAAGAACATTTTCTTCCAAAGGAATCTGTGATAGTTAATTTGAAGGTCCAGGATTCTATTCTGGAATAGGTCTAAGCAGGTAAAGGCATTCAGTCTTCAGATGGCACAATGCTCTCATGTGCTACAGGCTGTGTACACTGAATCATTTAGCCACATTCAGTCAAGTTGTTTGTGGGAGCATTTCCAAGTCTAAAATTAAAATTCCCTATCCTTATTATGACTGTCCTCATCCATCCATTTTGAAAAATGCCTTGGAACACAGATTTAGAAAACTAAGTCAAAACAACCTGTTTCAGTTCTTTTTTGTGACCAAGGCAGTGCTTCCATAGAAAATAATCTTCTATTACACGTCATGCTAAAATAAATTCTGTCTTAAAGAAAGAGTGGGCTGCCACCTTTAAATGTTGTTACTCATTTACTTATTGGAAATCCATAACCTATAAAGTATACAGGTCTTTATTGGAGATAGGAAAGCTTAGTCATTTAGCGACAATAACAAGTAGGCTATTATTCCAGCTAAACTATACCACCTTTTATTACATTGTGATCTCTGCCTTTCAGAAGTAAAAAGTTGCTGTCAGCCATTTATTTTGCTTCTAATTAAAAGATTACAGGATTAACCAATTAGGGGCAAAACAAAATCTTTGAGTCAATTTTCTGGGTATATTCAAAGGGACAGGTGTGCCATTTTGGGGGTTGATTTGAGTTTTGAATATGTGTAAATAGTCTTCAGAAGTACTAGAAAAGAACGAAAATTCCTCAAAAATATCTAAAACTAAGAATTTCTATTCTTGTCGATTACTTTTAACTTGATCATGCAATTGTGAGGTAGTGTGAAACTGGCTTCAGATTGGCAGAAGACAGGATTAAATATTGTGGTCTAATTAGTAAAAATATAGAATGTCTTCAAGCCACAATTAGTAACTTTGACAACTCAGTCGGAAAGACATCATTTTTATCAACTCGGCCACAAGCAACATGCTATTTCAGATCTTAACAATATCAGGAATTGCAGAGTGGATCCAATTAACATTTATGCTGTGAACATTTAGGTGCAATCATTCAGTTAGTTAGCATAGATATCTCACAGTTTCCAATTAACTAGTTTTATATAAGTCATTTTCACCAACGCTGGCACAGAAGTATGCTTTTCTTAAGACAAAATGATCTTGCCGACACAACAGAAGATTATTTGTCCAATTTGAATCAAATTTATTTTTAGAAATCACCATTACCATCACCATCATGTGTTATTTTGTCAGTGCAGACTCTTTCAAAGTGAAGCAAATTGACACATGGACAGGTGTTCCACATGATGGGTGTATTTCTTTCCATGGGAACAATTACAGGTATAAACTGTAAATGATGAGGTGGTTTGGTAGTTGGTAGATTACAAGTTGATATCAGCTTCCAACTATCTGATATAGACTAGAATAATTTTGCCTTAGATGGATAGGTTTGCTATGCTTTGACCAATCCTGACTTTGTCTCAGAAACTGGAATCCTAAAACTTAGCTAATCAGTAAAAGTGTTCACAGCTCACTGACGAAATTTCAGCCTTCAAATCCATTTGTGTCCAGAATTTTAAAATGGCCACTCATCTTTTCTTGAGACTGTCATATCTAGAACAGACATATGGAAATAGAATTTAAAAGAAATATATAGTTTTCAGATATAGTTTGAAGGAATAATGTGACTTTCTTACATTTCTGGTACCTCTGAAGACTATTTACATAATTTAAGACCCAAATCAACCCCAAATGATAACGAACCTGTCCCTTTAAATCGAAAACCTGACTTCAATTGCTTCCATTTGTTATTTATTCTATTTGAATCTGTGGGCGGTATTGATGTGTGTTTTATTTCCTATAAGTTAATGCATGTAATGAATAGAGCATGCATGCACCTGTAAATTATTAATGAAAATTGATTCAAAAATCATTTCCCATGAAATTAACTACTCTGTTCTAAGATAAGGTAATGCATGTTTTCTTTGGTCAATTAGAATTGGAATTCTGCCACCATTATAGATAGCATCAAACATAGGTTTTTCTAGTTTCATCTAAAAGAATTGTCAATTTGTATTTTCTGCTTGGCTTGAAACATTAACTTAAATTGACATAAGTATCGAAAAAAAAATGGCATGAATATTACATGAGCTTAGTTTAATATTAATTCAAACTGAGTGGGAGTAATGCATCTTTTTTATGAAGTTTACTTATCAAACTGTGATCACTAAAAGCTTGACAAATATTATAAATGAACTCTTTTGGTAAGTTTTTTTTTTTTAGAAAAGATACATCACTGCTATTATTAAATATTTATAGTTATTAGTCCTATTATAATTAATGTTAAGAAACTAAATGCTTTTTGAATATTGTAATGAAACTCTTCTAATAAACAGTGTTATAAAATAGGTGTTGGTTCCTGATTGTCTGTCTATAAACAACAATTTGATTTTATCAAAAACTCAAGTAATTATTCCTAGGAATAAAAAAAAACGTGCAAAAATCAAACAAAAAGAAATTAAGTTTTTGGTGCACATGTCCAGTCCTAAATTAAACAATTAATTTTTTCTACTTATTTAGTTATTTTTAAAACAAAACTTAAGATAAATTTTTTTAAATGAAATTGCAATTTTAATGGGAATTTTTTTGTTTCAAAGAACATTCGTGTTTATTACTTCTCATTCCAGTAAAGTAAAATATAATTTCTTAAACAAACTTTCAACCATTAACAATGTGAACAATTTAAAAATTTACATCCCTTAAATATGACACAATATAATGACATAATATGTGTAGGTGTAAGCACACCCTATGATGTGGACATTTTCCCAGACTGTTACTATGAGAAGGAGATGTTATATGTGTAACATTAACTCTGAGTAACAAAATGATTCAACTTCTGTTTTAATATTTCTAACATTATACTAATATAAATGATTTTGATAGGATGAATTGCGCAGTCGAATGTAAATACACCTACAACACCATGCATATTCATTAGATGACTATTGATACATTTAATTATAATATAGAATACTGAGTCACAGGTGTAATGATTGAAAGAGGAACAATAAATCAGCAAATAGGCTAGGTACGATACAGTGTGGGATTATTGGTAGAAACAGTTGAACATGAGGTACTGATTGAAACAAGCAGCTGACATGATTTTTTTTATCATTTTCCACTGCTTCAATGATTCAGTCTGTAGACCACATTGGGCACTTTTCCTCGCCTCTTCCCGCCTTTGCAGCTCATTATCACAGTTTTTACTTCCTGCTTTACTTATTTAAGTTTTACATTCCACCATTGTGCAGCATTTGACTTTTGACAGCAGATGGAGGTGTACATCCACTGTCAGTACCTTTTTTGGGTCATGAAATGAAAGGGAGTTATACATCCTATTGTTCAGTATCTTGAAACAGTATAATTTTATATTGTACAACCTTTTATGGGTCATGAAATGAAGTTCTACATCCAAATGTATTATTTGAATATAAAATTGAAAAAATCCTTGATATGAGATGTACAGATTTAAGATTAATGAAATAAAATTTCTCCTGACCATATAAAGTTCATAAGTACTTGTTGCATACAGAATCAGCAGCTTAAGCATATGACATTTCTTCATTAAATTTTTGTTATATTATTTTAAATGAATCACTGAAAGGCGGAAAGCTACAGCTTTGCATAAATGAATATCGGTCATGGTAGCGTAAAATTGGTGCAGTATACCTTCAAATTTGTATGTCAAATGGTTTGGAAACAGATATTAAGCAGGAAGTTTAAAACTGTGTAGGTTGTTGTCCCTGGTTGTTCAAATTATTAAGTATCTGCTTGTTAAAAACCAAACAATAATAATCTTTTATAAATAGGTTTTTGTGGGGGCGCGTATATTTCAAACAATGTTGTTTTTAGAAATTTGGACTATTGAATATTTTCATGAATTTGTGACATGTTTTTCTTTCTTATTTTATATTGGATGTTGTAGTAGGATGTAAAAGGTATAAAAAAATCAAAGGGAGAAGTGCAAACATCCGGCATATATACTTGCCAAATTTGGAACACTGTATACGTTGTCTCATTGTGTATTTTATTGATTTTCTGTAAAGTGCTTTCACTAGCTGAAATTAAGCTCCATCAGCTGGTAAAGGAAGATGTCCATAAGAAGAAAATCTTTCTTATAGAAATAATTGTTACATTTTTCAGGGAAATTCAGTTTTATTAATTGGAAATATATAGGCTGCTCATCAGTTTTTTGCACAAACATCTTTTACACTTGATAATTAGAAGTGATTAAAATGGTTTAAATTATTAAATATTTGGTATTTTTCAGGTGTAAAGTGTAATTATCAAACTGGCCAACTATTTGGAGTATTGTTGTGTTAGGAAATGGCCCAGGGATGTAGCGGTGATGATCAAGGGCCAAGTGATATGTCTGAAGGAGATGAGGGAGGTCTTCATGATCAATTTTCTCACTTCACGATACGTAAACAAACTTCTTACAGGTAAGGCAATTATTTTTATTCTAGTCATTCTTTTCAGAACACACCAACAACACCTATAGCATTACAAGACAGGATATACTGATATTGTGCCAGTCATTTATACTACACCTCTCAACTAATGAAGGTTTTCACATATGCATACTTTCAATCAAATAAAAATGTATGTGTTGATTGTTAAGGCTCATTTGTAAAGTTAGGTTGGTTGTTGTTGCTTAGCAAATTGTATTTATCTTGCCAACACACAAATCACGAATCACCTTCAATACACACAGTAAAATACAATAGATACAATTCATTTACCATCTTAGACTGTATTGGATGGATCACTACCAATGTATTTATTAATTCCACGATGGACATCTTTTCCTCATAAAGAAAACTAAGACAAATAATAATTCAAACAGACGCAATAATTCACATTTTTTTTGAAAAAAATTGTATTCAAATAATGATATTGTTCTGATATTTATCAGATATGAAGTCACCCTCTCTGATCCAATTTTAATAAAATGGTTTATGACACACATTGTAACATGAAATAATATTAGTGATATACCTTTCCAAGCACAATAATTATGTAACTCCAGCAGATTTCAGAAAACATTATCTTTGACATTTAAGATATAGAAGTCGAAAAAGACATGTCTGATATTCATGTACTTTAAATGAATGGCATTTTCACAGGCAGTATTTTAACAAATTTAAAATGAAAAACTATTTTCGTGAAATTAATGCCGATTTAATTGTTGCTATGATATAGTTTAATGTTTCTCTTCTTGTGGTAAATATTGTATTAATGCCATGCTTATGTATGTTATAGGTTAATAGGACTTTGATAAATGGTAAATGTTATGTAGAAATGATAATAAGTGCTTTCCCCTGTTTTTTTTTCTTTTATGACAAATCAAATGATAGTAGATTACATTCATTAGTTATTTATGATTCCAGGTTGAAATGGAAAAAAATATATATTTCATGTGATTTTATGATCAATTTGTTTCACACTTATTTTATACATATTTCATCTATTTGTGTCTATTTTATGGTATTTTTTTTCTCCGATCCTTTTATTTTCATTTATTATTCATGATCAATCTGAAATGGTCGGAGATTCAAGTCAGCAATTACTTAAACGCGTGTCATTACGACCGCAGATTAGCACTTGGGCAATATCAATAGATTACATTCACCCAATTGGACGTTTTCAATCAGACAAATTGACGATTATTCTGACAAACATTTACGCTTCATTCCTGACAGCAGATGTTAATAGGCTGAACTAACAAGTAAAATAATTCTACGCCTCGTCAATTGTACAGATTGATTTTTACACCCTCGTGTTTAGCCAACATAAAATATTAAGATGGAATGAATATAAAAAAATCACTGGAAAAATAGCAGGTTTTCTTGTAAATGTTGAGGAGTTAAACTAACAAGCACAATTATTTGACATATTGGTTTTCACAGATCAATTTCTAAAGAAAGACAACAAGGCTGAAATGGATGAAAATTTTTGCAAAGGAAAATATTTGAGAATTTGTAAATGTTGATGAGTCTTCGATCTATTTCACATACAACTTTATAACAAGAATGTACAGAAATGAAAGGAAAAAATGTTTGCTGTTAATTTATAATACCGTATTCATACTGAAAATCAGCTCTTTATTTCTTTCATGATAAACTGTACATAATGATTTGTTTTATTATAATAATTAACTGTTTTGAAACAAGAACTTTTCTGTAATGGAAATTTTAAACAAAACATTTATATTTACATCTTCCAAAAAAAGTTCATTGCCATATCTAGAAAACACTCGCTCAGTTGGCAAGTTGGATTATTGTTTGTCATTAGATTAGGCGCTTTGGATTTCAATCCTCCTCTGGTAAGACACTACAGCTTGGCCAGTATTCATCTTTACCCCGTAACACCTTAATTATAACCAGTTGCTGCACTAGATTTAGATCTATGGTTGATAGTGAGAGTACACAGGTTGAGATTTTCTGAGAGATAACCTACCAACCTATATATCACAACTTGATTAAAATATCTAGAATCTCACTCTGCTAGTTACTGATTAGTTTCGTCACTTATATCTACTGAGTTACCATTGTTTCATCACATTCAGTTACCAACTGACCTTAATTGTTATGTCATAAAATGAAAGGAAGATTTAAACAGGGAATCCCTTTTATATTACATACATATTTTATTAGGTCTGAGAACAGAGTGGCTAAATTTGGAATTCTCCATCCTTCCCTTTAAACAGGGAAATGTACTTACATTGCACAAAATCTTATTAGATATGAGAATTGAGTGTTTTGATTTGGAGTGAGAAATTTTCTCTATCTTACCCTCTTTTAGAGACCTATTTTTCTTGTTATTTTATGGAAGTCTGTCAGCACATCCAGTAGGTTCAAATAAAGGGATGAAATACTTAACCATTTCACATACCAAAGTATGTGATTAGAACTCAAATCAGAGTGTATTGATTTTGACAAAATTCCCTATAGTTTACAAGACAATATGTTGCATGCCTAACGTTCTGTAGCCAGTAATATAGTAATAAAGTTTTAATTTTATTTATCAGTAACCAATAGACCTTATTCAAGCGTCAGCCTTATTGGATCCAGAATGAGGCTCACAAAGCAAAATGGCAAAATTTCCTCATTACACCCTGCATGGCGTTGCCAGTCTTCAATAGCCCACATGTTGCAGAAAAGTAGGACATAAAACTCCATTCAATTCAATTCTAGATGTTGGAAGTTCGAACTTTCTGATGTACTTTACTGTAATTGGTCAACTTAAAGATGAGACATGGATCAGAAATCTTAAGACATCTTATTTTAAAAACTTCTTATAGTCTCACTGGAAGTCTGTATCTGATTGTGTTTCTGACTTGTTAATTCTCATTGGAATTAAATGTCTATTGCTTTAAAGTACAGTGCTCTACTTATACGACTATCCTGTTTTAGAATAGCAGTAAAATTGAGCTTTCTGTTTGTGGACAGAGCTTCTCTGCAATATAACTAATAATTAAATCCTCATTATTCTAATAATGATTTTCTGTTAAAGCTGCTTCAAACTTGTCTATTACAACAGTATTGTTCTCTCGGCTGAGCACCTGTTTTGGAAAGAAAGACAAATTGTTGTTTATATGCTTTGGATGTTGAAATATTGAAATTAATGTGCCAAAATGTCTTGACGTGAAAATGAAGCAGACTAATTTTCTGTCACTAGAAACATTGTATCTAACTGGTTTTTTGTTCACCTATAGATCTCACAAGTCCCTGTGGAGTTGGAATAACAGACTTGTCTGAGAATAAGAACATATAGAACCGTAATAACAGAAACACCTTTATTTACTTGGAACTCTGTATAGGAATTCCCACCTGGTTAATAAAACTCAATCAATTAAATATTTCTTAGATAAAGTTATTTGTTTTTATTTATTTGTCAGTTCAGTGGTTGAAAGAGTAAGATCCATTGTTTGCATAAAGAGATATAAATTGAATAAAATGAATTCAAGTGTAAATGATTGTTTGTATGAATGAAAGAAATATGGAAGAATGGTAACATGGTTGAATAATTGTTAGTAATAAGTGTACATGCTGTTATGAATTTCGAAATATAATGAAATGTAGTTGTATGTTTAAATGTTGTTTGGCAGGTGAGAATTGAGATTGAGATCAATAAGTACATATTTTGAATAGAATTGAATTTGAGTTGCGTTTCTCAAGCTAAGATAAAGATGAACTATGATGGATCGAAATAATAAGGTCCTATCCTAACTACAACAAAGACTACAGGAATACCTCAAGTCACTGAATCTGTTTTGATCTCTAGGTTCCTCTTGGATAATATCTTTCTATAAACAGATTGATGCATGACTTTCACACTGTCAAAAAATTATATATGGCCTTTATATTACAAATATTGGCATTGAAATTAGTTTTAATGGTCTTCTACTTAATCAGATTAAACATGTTCATAAATACACGAAGTACTAATGATCTGAAACTAAAACACAATTCAAACAACATACTGGCAAAACACAGGTAGCAGCTAATGAAGTTTTCACATGAGGAAGTATATCAATCATAAGTGAGTAAGTATTTCATAATGAAAAGTGGTATCATGTGTATAGAAGAGTAAGCATAACACATATATATCAACAGCACTGTCTCTACAAAGTAAACCATGGAAAACAGCCGTAATCATATTAGGATACAAGGTCAACGTGGCTTAAATAGGTTTTCCATTCAATATAAACACCATAATAAAACAATGTAATTATACGACAGGATGGTAGTGAGTTCAGGCCATTACAGGATTAAGGATAAGTGGTATCTGGTGTCTAGAAGAGTAGGCATACCCTGTCTGGCACTACACCGTTGAGTGTCAAGTTCCTATTAGAATTTTAGTGCTTGTCATCTGAGAATTTAAAATGCTCCATTCTATATACATATTGTAAAAGAATGGTAATCTTACTCTAATAAATGTCACAGATCTAAATATTAATATATATATTTGATAATAACAATGTTATTACCTAACATCAACACTTATATTAAATGTTAGATCTCTTCCCTGACTACAGACTGCAGACATAGAAAGGGGCTGCAACTAACAGAATTTGTTTGGTTGGCTTGTAAATATGTCATCTTTCTTCATTATTACATTATTCATTTTTAGAGCCAAAGCTGAGTTTTTTTTTGTAAAGAGAAATTCTTTTCCTGATACTAATATATTTTCTTTTACTCTTCTAAATGTCAGAATTGAAGAAAATGTTATTCATTGTAAAAAATATGCTAGGGTTGTTTTCAACTTCTTCTTTCAGTGTCTGTGATTTATTTGGAAATAGGATTTCATGTTTGTTAACAAAAAAAAAGCAATTCCTCTTAAATCTATGTTAAGATTTCCAGAATTTGTCTTAAAGGGACAAATGCGTCATTTTGGTGGTTGATTTTCGTCTAGAATATAATGTAAATAATCTTTGGAAGTACTAGAAATGAATGAAAATATCATAATTCCTTGAATTGGTAAAAAAGAATGGTGCACTGTCCCTTTAAAGTCTTGTATGAAATTCATAACATGATTTTCACTTTGTCCACCATCTTTTTGAAGTTCTGTATACAGATTGTCCAAACATATCTGAAAGAAGCCTTTCTGGTAACTACAAACGATAAAAGGTTTCAATATGTCTGTGTCATTTCTAAAAATATCTCTGATTTGATTGGAATTCAAAGGAACTCACATAGAAATATATTCCTTTTTCAGAGTATTTTTTTTTTTAACTCAAAGGATTTGCCTGCAGACATTTGACCCTCAATTTCCTTTTGAGAACTGATTAAGTGGTTCACACTATGCAATTTTTGATCTGAATTATCAGCATATGGAATACAAAAATGTTTTTTTTTTTAAAAATGTTCAGGGCCATGGATTCAAGGTACAAACATATATATATATAAAGTATCCTGATATGAAGATCATCTTCACAATGTCAAGCTATCAAAAACTTTGTATTTACGTTGATGGAAATAGCCACTGTTTTTGTATCATGGAAGTGTGTAAATGAAGCTATTTGTTTGGATCGTATGCAATAAGCCATAATGTTTACAGCCTGCCTGTTGAGAGATCCGATTGGCTGTATTCGTTAGCATTCAATCCTATCAAATCTCTGCATTCCATGATAGAGGAATAGTGGCTATTGCAGTCAAGGTATAAGTTCATAATAGCTTGACATTCTGAAGATGCCTGAAGATGAGATAATTAGTTTTTGTTCAGAAAGAATAGATTTAATGCCAATATGTCAGATGTAATTATTTTAACTACTAAAACTAATATAAAATATGTTCATAAGATTTAGTTATTTAATGTGTAATATATATCTCTCACAATCATCCTCCATAAACTACAAAAATATAAATTTCAATTTTTTACTGTCAATGAAAAAAGAAAGAAATTCACGAGTCTTTGCAAATAATAACTTGAATTTAAAAAATGAAAATGGTACCCCACACAAACTTCAGATAGATGTGATTTCTGCAGTAAAACTGTTAACAAAAATCCTGAATCAGAAAAGGAGATTAAAAAAGAAAGTTAATATTTAATTTTTAGTACAAAATCAGTCATTTAATTCGACATAAAATGAAGATAAAAACACCTTTTCAGTATATTTTATCTGAATTAAAGCGTCTGCTTATGAATAAAAAATGAATAAACCTTTTTAAAAGCTATGATTATTTTCTCTAGCAGTGCAATTAATGATACATTTTTAAATGTCAATTCTAGATCAATCACCATTTTATGTTTGTAACCTGTCAATAATGACTACTTTCAGAACTTCGGTGAAATCAAGATGGCCGTGATACGAGCTTGATTTGATTTTAATGTCCTGGTTCTCACTCTTTCAGAATTTCAATTTCATTAGGCTTGTCATGATGACAGAACTCATCGTCGAAATGACTTTAAATCTGTTGTGTATCACAATTAAATTTTGATTTTTGTCAATGCTTGAAATAATTTTAAAGGTTTTATTCCTCTTTTGTTCTATAGCACAGTCGGTTAGAGCGCTGGTTCTTTACATGGCATCATTTAGTTGGTTACGTCGAGCAAATGGCTTCTGTCATCTTCACTCATAATTCCAGTCGACCCAGCTGTAAATGGATAGAAAGACCAGGAAAGATCAAGAGGTTTGGCCAAGGTAACTCAAGAGTAGTAGTTAACATAAGTTATACGTGAAAGCTCTTCATTTGTATTTTTCAGTAATTTCAGTATAATTTTGTAGAATTGATCTCTTTCTTTCTACTTCATACACACTGTCAAGAGAATTTGCACGAACCTTTGCATCATATTATACCAGAATAGTTTTGGGGATTGTATACAGTTTTTGTTACTTCAAATAAAGCATAAAGTTGGCAGTCATTATTGCGAAATAACAGTCACATAACATCAACAAATTGTCATTCCGACTGTGATTGAAGAACAAATCAAGACCAATCACTAGTCTAAAGAATACTTGATTGAATTTATTCTCCATTTTCAATCCAAATATAGGTAATTTTGATGGTTATTATTGCTTCTTCGTTCAAATTCAGATTCAAATTGTCCAGTAACAGATTAGGCTAAATTTATTTTGAAGAGATCTTTTAGAAAATACTGTTATTATTTGTCTGTAAAATCCCTGCAGGGAAGACCATTTAGATGTTGAAGCATTAATAAGTAACTTGCTGGTTGTGGCCTCATGGCTCCATTCTTTATATGTGTAAGGTTATGATTCTGATATCAAAGCAATGATATAATGTGCCTCTGGTGTTTGTTTATGTTAATATTCTGTAGGTGTGAAGGGTTACAAATTCTGAATTATATTGAACACCTGAGTATCCAGGTTGAAGTTAGAAAGCATGTAGCTTTATGATTCATAATGTCTGTTCAGTTCTGGTACTATTTTGTTATAAATGAAATTTGACTAGTTGTAGTATTGATAATAATTATCAAAGAGAAGATACATTGTTCACATATTTTATTTGAAAAGTTCATCAATGTTCGAAAATTTCTTAACAAATTATTTTTATTTATAAAAAATAAAATTTGTCAAATTGAAATATAGAAAGTGATCATGATTATTTTTTAGATTAATTATGTAGGTTGTTGTTTTTTGATGGATTGATTGATTCTATTGTTAGATTGTAACAGATGTTTTTTAATAATTATTTTTACAGGATTTTATCTCCTGATTGCAATTGAAATGACACAGGAAACTTTATTGAAATATTTTACCTCCTTGCTGCATTTGTCATTAGATTGAATTTATATTATAGTCATAGAGAGTCTACAGAGCTGTTTTTTTCACATGATGAGATATTATGACTGTCCACAGTTTCTCGTGAGTCAATAGAGGCTACAGATTGTGTATTAAGGGGTTGAGAGCCAACACTGGGCTGACTCTCAGAAGCACTGGCACAGGCATCAGAATTATACAGATGAGGGTGATTGGATATAATTGGTTTTGTCATCAAAACTTGGATGAGCTAAAAAATAAAATTTTTATTGTGAACAACTTTGAATTATCGCCCTTGATTTAACAAAAGTGTCAAAATTGGCATGTGTATACAGGAGAGACTAGTTTTGATCTGATTTCAGAGAGTCCACCTAGCTGATAATGTAAATGTCTTGCAGTTTCAAAATCTAGAACATAAATCTATCTATAAACAATATTTTACCTAATCATACTGATACAATTTCAGCTTAATATTCCCATTCAATGTCAGTAATGATTCTCTCAACAGAAAAGGAAAAAGCATTCAAAATAAGATATAACTGCAGCCTCATATTGTATTTAAAAAAATCCAGAGAAAGCTTTTACCAGCTCTCTTGTCGTCTGAGCCAGATGAGTAAGCTAATTCAAACAGGCTTTCCCGACTGCCTTTCACAGATTCCCGAAGAATAAACACATGCTTATATTTCTATTACCACTGAAAGCTCATAGTGATTTTTTAATGTGTTTTTATAGAAAATATGGATGAGAAAAGAAGGAATAATGAAGAAAGTCTTTTTTCTAATGACATGAAAGCTTTAAGGATCTAACAGAGAATCTGAAAATAGAAACTTATTGACTATTCTTTATGTGCTCTTTATTAAAGTTGGGGTGCCTTACAATTCTAATTTGTTTCATTGACTAGGGATCATCTCACGCTGCTGACACGTTTCTGATACAAAATCTTTATCAGGACAGCCATTTTATCAATGTTACCATTTTTTTTAAATAGTTTCTTGCATTCTGTATATGCATCAGAATTTTTAGTTTACAGTTTTGGTAATTACTCCTATTCGGAAGATGGCAACCCCTCATGCATCTGATTTAGGATACTTCAGAAGCCAAAGTATTTTGACATAGAAAGTTGTTGAAGAATACACTAGATAGTATAAGAATTTAAACTCTTCAGAACATGGTATATTGGCAAACAAAATGTGTTTCAAACTACAGAAAGCCTTAGGAAATGTTATTAAATATAGCCCCAAGAACAGACATACTTATTTTGACTTTTGTCCTTGTTTTTGTTCACTTTATTTTTAACCACTGCACTTCACTTGGCATGTGTCAGTTAAGTACGCCTGGACTCAACAGATTTTTGCAAAAGAAAATTTCCAGAAACTCCAACTTGAATGATAGTTGTAAAGATTTTTCTAATTGAAATATATTTTTTAAGCTATATAGATTGACAGCCTGTGGTCTTGTGGAGATTTTCCTCAGCTTTTAATGACAGAAAGTTTGAAGACATGTAATCAGCTGTGTAAACAAGTTCTTTCCATTTTAAACATGTATTCCTGATTCACTGTCACAGGTCTGTCAATGCTGAGGAGAATTCTATCTTGAACTTACAAAATTTGAAGTTGGGCCACAAGTTCCTAAAGTTGACTTGAATGTTATAATAGAGAAATTTGAAGTAGATTCTTTCATGTTGAGCAAGATTTTGTCTGCTATTAACATGCATTTCTAATTCCCTGTCATAGGTCTGCCAAGTTCAAGTTCAAAGACTGAATTTCAGACAAAGATTCATCATCTGAACAAATGTCAAATAAATTCTTCCATGCCAAGCTTGTTCTTAGATAGCAATTTGTTTTGTTGTTCTTTCCTCCTTTTGTTGATGGTGATTTTAAATTTCAGTTAAGAACACTCTGGATTGCAATTCAAATTAAGGTGATGTCGGATATTTTCATATTTCGAGATACTTAAAGTCTATTTACTTTTCCTAAAGTTTTAAACATTAAAAATATGATGACATGCTTGACAGAATGTCATTGAGGAACTAGGATAGTAATAAGTACAGTTATTTTTCTGTCAAAATGTCGAATTATCAGATGCTGACCACCTTTTAAGGGTAGTAGTTATTGATTATTCTGTGTTATTTAGACTGTCATAGTGACATTAGTTGCAGGTTTAACTAAAAAGTATCAGGCTTTAAGATGTCACTCTTGTCCTTTTGAGTTAATTAATGGAAATAATAAAGACAGTGCACTGTGATTTTTTTGTCAAATTTATTTTTCTTATTCTTGTGGAATTATTATTTCCTAATGTGGTCAGCTGTGGATGATAGAAGGTTATATTTTTGTATGTCAAGTCTGTCTTAATTTGTTTGTCTAACTTTGATAAGTCATCATGAATTTGACTGTTGGCTGTTTGTTGTTTAGAAGTTATCATGGTTGACAGTCAAGGTTTTCTTCATCTCAATTAGATGTTTAATAATTATTTTGATGTCAGGTGTGGATGAAAGATGTCAAGTCTCTCCTAAATTGTTGTGTCTTTGGCTTTGATAATGAATTTGACTGTTGGTTGTTTGTTGTTTAGAAGTCATCTTGGTTGGCAGTCTGAATCTTAATAAGATGTTTAAAGATTATTTTTCTCGTGTCAAAATGGCATGTTATAATTAGCAAGTTGCTATTGAGTGCGTGTACTTAGTGTCCAGGCTCTTGTTTCTGAAAAAATGATATTGCAAAGAAAATTGTCATACTTACAACAAAGTTTAAACATACTGTTTATTGAGAAACGCAGTCCTGGTTGGCAAAGGCAAACTGTAAACTGTTTACGAAGCAAACTGTTCATGAATTCAAATTGTTCAAGACTGCAAACTGTTCATGAGACAAACTGTTCATGAAGGCAAATTGTTCATGAATTCGAATTGTTCAGAAAGCAAACTGTTCATGAGACAAACTGTTCATGAAACTGTTCATGAAGGCAAATTGTTCATGAAGGCAAACTGTTCATGAATTCAAATTGTTCATGAAGACAAACTGTTCATGAGACAAACTGTTCATGAAGGCAAACTGTTCATGAATGCAAACTGTTCATGAAGGCAAATTCGAATCATTACTCAAGGATCTTGATCTTATTTCTGGTGATTTACCAGTAGGATAGACACTAGCAGTCTATTGTTTGATTATTAATATAATGATCAATTATCTAATTTTAAGTGGTTAAGCTGATTAGATGTCTGATTTAACAGTTTTCTTAACTCGTCTTTCTTCTTAATAGTATTAGAATTTTTAATATCATAGTGCTCATGAGTTCATCAACTCAAATAGAAACTAGAGCCACTCGTGGCACAGAGTGGGACTTTGCAAATGTAGCAATTTGCTAAAGACCCTGAAAAAATCAACCATCAACGATAATTAGATCAAGCGCAAGAACAGTCTAAAGTTGATAATTTTTTATTTTTTAGAAGATTCTAATACGGGAAGTAGACGTCAGACCTCACAAATGAAGTATCAGCAGATAG
>NW_008710049.1:4041048-4041352 GCF_000327385.1 Lottia gigantea | reverse complement strand
AGGGATCATCTCATGCTGCTGACACGTTTCTGATACAAAATCTTTATCAGGACAGCCATTTTATCAATGTTACCATTTTTTTTAAATAGTTTCTTGCATTCTGTATATGCATCAGAATTTTTAGTTTACAGTTTTGGTAATTACTCCTATTCGGAAGATGGCAACCCCTCATGCATCTGATTTAGGATACTTCAGAAGCCAAAGTATTTTGACATAGAAAGTTGTTGAAGAATACACTAGATAGTATAAGAATTTAAACTCTTCAGAACATGGTATATTGGCAAACAAAATGTGTTTCAAACTT
>NW_008710049.1:4034342-4035756 GCF_000327385.1 Lottia gigantea | reverse complement strand
AGGCTAGGTATTGGAAACAAGTATAACACATAACGTCTGGTTGACCTTAAGGCTAGGTATTGGAAACAAGTATAACACATAACGTCTGGTTGACCTTAAGGCAAGGTAATGGAATCAAATATAACACATAACGTCTGGTTGCAAACTCAGAGAAAAATAATTTAATTTTTTTTTTTTCTTGGAAAACCATGGTTGACATAAAAAAAAAAAGTCGTAAATTTCAGAAGTCTGTTTCTGAACAAACACATGTTACTTTTAGATAAATTATGGTATTTATTGAAGGAATTCCCAGACTGTAAGAGGACATTAAATTACTTGACATTGTAAAGCAGGTATTATCATTTCAAGTCTGAACCTAACAATAGAATCATTGAATGTAAGATTAATATGAAGAACTTTCAGACTGACTAAAAGCCTAAAGAATTGTTAATCCTTCATCTGTCCGATGTCTGATCTTTTGACAGAACATCTTAAGATTTTTCATGTCAAATTATCTGAACGTGTAGTCAGTGCACACTTGGGAATCTTTTATACGGAGTGGGGCGCCTCTTGCAGCATTCTGCAGAGCTACTGGAATGTAGTGAGCACGTAATGTTTCTGGTATTCTATTGGGTTGACGTTAAGGCTAGGTATTGGTTTGACGTTAAGGCCAGGTATTGGGTTGACCTCAAGGCTAGGTATTGGTTTGACCTTAAGGCTAGGTATTGGTTTGACCTTAAGGCTAGGTATTGGTTTGACGTTTAGGCTAGGTATTGGTTTGACCTTAAGGCTAGGTATTGGTTTGATCTTAAGGCCAGGTTTTGGTTTGACCTTAGGGCTTGGTATTGGTTTGACGTTTAGGCTAGGTTTTTGTTTGACATTTAGGCTAGGTATTGGTTTGACATTTAGGCTAGGTATTGGTTTGACATTTAGGCTTGGTATTGGTTTGATGTTTAGGCTAGGTAGTGGTTTGACGTTTAGGCTAGGTATTGGTTTGACGTTTAGGCTAGGTATTGGTTTGACCTTAAGGCTAGGTATTGGTTTATCGTTTAGGCTAGGTATTGGTTTGACCTTAAGGCTAGGTATTGGTTTATCGTTTAGGCTAGGTATTGGTTTGACATTTAGACTAGGTATTGGTTTGATGTTTAGGCTAGGTAGTGGGTTGACCTTAAGGCAAGGTCAAACAATCGGGATCACCTGCACACTAACCCACTAACCCAAGACTGCCAATGCCAAATATTCTACAATCATTCCTGATTTTGTTGAAGGGCTTAGGGCTATTTTACTATTATCAAATGTCTGAAAATGTTTGAAAGTATCTTCTTTCCAGTCCTAATGTCAACAAACTATTCTCTCAGTATCAGATCTTGAGCTGTAAGTAAATGTTACTGACATCAAACTATGTTTAGGCCCAGATAGTCAATACTGAACCATG
>NW_008710049.1:3928260-4034292 GCF_000327385.1 Lottia gigantea | reverse complement strand
ACCGGAAGTGAACATCGATTTCCTGTTTAAACCGGAAGTGAAATTGAAAATTTTACTGTACCATTTTGTTTACTTTCTTAAACTGTCTTTGCTCAATTTTTTTCAGATTAATCAGACAAAAAGCAAAAAAAATGAAAAAAATGCAAAATTTGGCAAAAAAAATGTCTGCGACAAATTTTCGAATTTTGAAATTTTGAAACTGCTATTCTTTCAGATTTTGCCAGTAGATTCCAAAAATGCAAACCCAAAGAAAATCGACCGAAAAATACGACTTCTAGAGCCGATTAACTATTCTTGCTCATATTGAACTGTGGCACTTCCGGTTTTGCAAAAAAGATCCAAAATATATTTATGCACATCGTCGCCTATATCTAAGGTTCGTGAATATTGAATGGTTGCTGCAACTATTGTAGTCTAAGCTCAGGAAGGTGTGTAAATTTCGAAAAAAAAAAAAAAAAAAAAAAAAAAAAAAGAATTGACATTTCGATAACAAACTGGGACTTTGCTGAAAGCAAAGTCCCACAATTAAAGAGGCTTCCTGCTTTTTTTGTAAACCATTTTTATTATCAAAAACATTGTAAATTATACCTGAAAATACTTCTAAAAAAATTTTTGGCGTTAAAAAATCAACAGCTGGATTTTTAGTTATGGGATACATTTCTAATGATTTTGGTGTATAGTTTTCACAAATTAGAACAACATTTTTTTTAGACCTACAAAAACAGTGGAATATTCCTTTAAGCAAAGATGTCGGATTGCTCAGATTGTCAGAGTACATGGTTTATCTAACATTGCAAAGACATTCTGATGGAAGTTGCAACATATACAAACAATTTGCTATGAAGTAGATGGTTATAAGAAATTATGTTTCAGATTCTGGACATGCATGGTCCGACGATGACTGATTAATCTAGCTAATAAATTCCAGACTAAGGTATGATTAGTGAAAAATGGCATCTGTCCCTTTAAGGTAATGTTGCATGCTGATGGTGAAATTGTTACAGTCATACTATACTGTCCATCAAGTAATGACAATGTGTTAAATCAGCAATTACTGTTGCAATATAAAATCTGTCAATATCAATAAAGGACAGTGTTTGTAAACTGATATTAATATTGACATTCATATATTAACATTATGTCTGATATCAGTAGGAGAATTTCTGTCAAATTAGAACTTTCATCACTATGTGTTGGATGAATAACAGCTGCGCCCCTCTAATACTCACCCACCCTCCTCCCCCTTCTACTAAGACCACAAAAAAGCAAAATTATTCTACTTTCTTTTCCAAAATTGTGTTAGATTGATTAACGTTTGTAACATATGAAAATTTTCCAGTGAGGGGTAACCATGTCTCTCCACCATAACTAGTTCCTTCTAAGATAAACAAAGGGATGCTGGGATGGCCCCCATGTCAATGAAATCCCCACTACGTCACTGATCAATTGTTTTATAAGATACTTTAATATTTTGCACTTCAATCATTAAATGATGTATAACTGGAGACTATTTTATGGAATAACAATTACTTTAATAGATAACTTCCGACATTTCAATGCTGTTATTCTCTTGTTTATCAAGAAAAATGTAGTTTTTCTCATATTGTTCTGCTCTTCACTGATTATCAGTGACTTAGTTGAGAAAACAGGCACTATATATCATTAGAATACTATGTCTAACCTTTTGCTCCTGATTGACCTTTTCAAGTCAAGCAATGCCAGGGTGTATGCTATGTTGTAAATTTGCCTGAATGGTGGCATTACCTTTCTCATTTGATATGTGATTACAAAGGAATTTATATAGCTTTTATGGTTTTTCCTGAGCATCTAGACACTTTTTCATACCAGTTCCTTTGACAAAATATATTGAATGAAGGGGTTTCAGGTTTAAAAAACTCTGAACCTCTCAAATTTACAGATCGATGTGGTGTACAGTCGTAGGAGATTACTCATCTACTCAATTAGATCTTTACACAAAATAGATTGAAGACATTAGTTTTTTTTCTTTTCACTTTATCCTCAAAATACTACACAGATTCCTATAGATTTGATGCTGGAATCATTCATTACTTCCCAGACAAGCCCATTTCATTATAGCACACTAACAGCTGGATTTCAATCTTTAAATCTCATTCATTCTAATACAAGGTTGGACAGATTGAATGAAATATCAATAGGACTTGAAATTGATGCCTCCTTATTTTAAAAAGGAGTTTTACACTCTGCTGTTCTAGTAGAAATTAGGATAGTGAAATCTTTTATCAGTATTCATGTTGCTTAAATCTTACCAGATTTAATAGGATCAGAGAAGTGTCTAAGTGAATCAAGAGAGTTAGGGGTTCAATAGGCCCAGATCTTCTGTCCTTCAGATTCTTATATTTTACAAGATTTTCTGCTGTTAATGATGTTGGCCTGACAGTGGCAAGAGCTTCTTGTCAATTAATAAACAGGGGTTGTGCCAGTTGTGAATTGAAAATAGTAGACTATTGCTATTGTTCTATCAAAATTTCTTCCAGGGCACCCTGCATGTCATTGTTCTTCTTTATTAACCCAATTAGTGAGAGAAAAGTAGAACACAGTAGAGTTAACACTCTATCATTTCACCTAAAGCCCTGTTTAGTAATTATAAACTCTCAATGGGAAATCACTACATTGCAACATGCTATCCGGTAATAAATACTGACCAAACACCATCAGTTAAATGACAGTAATGTTAAAACAGAGTAATATATTGAGCTATTACTGGAGATAATCGACAAGACTTATCCTTAATCCTGTAATGGCCTGAACTCACTACCATCCTGTCGTATAATTATATTGTTTTATTATGGTGTTTATATTGAATGGAAAACCTATTTAAGCCACATTGACCTTGTATCCTAATATGATTACGGCTGCTTTCCATGGTTTACTTTGTAGACAGTGCTGTTGATATATATGTGTTATGCTTACTCTTCTACACACATGATACCACTTTTCATTATGAAATACTTACTCACTTATGATTGATATACTTCCTCATGTGAAAACTTCATTAGCTGCTACGAATATTTTGTCTATATGTTGTTACAGATTTTAGGTTTTGTTTTTGTGGTTTGGATCTTTAGTACTTGGTTTATGTATTGTCAGAAACTGAATAATTAAGAGCTGTTAATACAGGCAAATTAACAGTACAGTGGATTACAGGAAAACAGAAATATGAGCAATAATAGATATTTGATATGTTTTGTCTTTTAATCTTACAGTCATGCAAAATTAATTACATTTTACACCATCAAAGTTTTCCAATATGTCTAACTATGAGGTGAATTGAGATGAAGACACAAAAACGGTTTCTAAAGCCTGTTTGACAATATTCTGGGTAAAAGTGTGTGACAATGATGTTGTGCTAAAGGCCGTGAACCTCAAATATCCCATGACTAATATATATCAACAGAACTAATTGTTATAATCTGGCATAACTCTGTGTAAGTATAATATCACTGGATTTGAGAAAAAAACTATGGTTGTTTATTAAACTCAAAAGACAAACTAGGGATAGAATGTGACGTCATTTGCTTGGTTACGTTGCATAATTAAGGGTTGTGTTGTTCTAACCTTGATTAGCTATGAGAACAGGTGACCTCAGCTGTAAATGGGTACGGCTAATCAGGGAAACATCACTTCCCTGTGGTTTGGCCAAGGACCAGCTGGTAGAAAGGATCCTTGTGAACCTAAGTTGTTATTATGTAACAAATGGCTCTTTGTTTCATTCTTTAAGTTTGTTAGAAGAAAAGTTTGTAAAAATAACTATTTTATAAGAATAACTATTTATATTACATTAAGAAATAAATGTTATGGTAAAGAGATTTAGTAAAGAAATAATAATGTTACTGTTGTTATTGGAGTCTGTCTGTAACTTCATTATACACCAGAATCATGTTTACACTGAATATTGAAAAGTGTAGGGTTGTAGCTGGTGAGGTTGGGTTTCCAGGTGGAATAGGATTTTAACATAGTCTTTGCAACAGGACTCCAGTAAATTAGTGAATCCGTATACAATTAATATAATTTTACTGACTGCTACTTGTGGTTGAACAGATTAACCAAACTCTTTGAAAAAAAATGCTTTTTCTGATATGAGCAAAGAAAACTTAAACTTAAAATAATTAATATAAAGTACACAGCAACAGAGTAAATCCTGAAAACTTCACGAAGATGAAATCTAGACATGCAATCATTTGATTTGATAATAATAGAAGTAAAATAAAAACAATTTGATTGATTGACCAATCAGATGACTGGAACACTGAAATCATCCTAAGTTAAATGTCTTAACAACATAATAGTTCAAATCTGAATTAATAAGTTCTTGAGGAAATAAGTATAACACATAACGTCTGGTTGACCTTAAGGCTAGGTATTGGAAACAAGTATAACACATAACGTCTGGTTGACCTTAAGGCTAGGTATTGGAAACAAATATAACACATAACGTCTGGTTGACCTTAAGGCTAGGTATTGGAAACAAATATAACACATAACGTCTGGTTGACCTTAAGGCAAGGTAATGGAAACAAATATAACACATAACGTCTGGTTGACCTTAAGGCAAGGTAATGGAATCAAATATAACACATAACGTCTGGTTGACCTTAAGGCAAGGTAATGGAAACAAATATAACACATAACGTCTGGTTGACCTTAAGGCTAGGTATTGGAAACAAGTATAACACATAACGTCTGGTTGACCTTAAGGCTAGGTATTGGAAACAAATATAACACATAATGTCTGGTTGACCTTAAGGCAAGGTAATGGAAACAAATATAACACATAACGTCTGGTTGACCTTAAGGCTAGGTATTGGAAACAAGTATAACACATAACGTCTGGTTGACCTTAAGGCTAGGTATTGGAAACAAATATAACACATAATGTCTGGTTGACCTTAAGGCAAGGTAATGGAAACAAATATAACACATAACGTCTGGTTGACCTTAAGGCTAGGTATTGGAAACAAATATAACACATAACGTCTGGTTGACCTTAAGGCTAGGTATTGGAAACAAGTATAACACATAACGTCTGGTTGACCTTAAGGCAAGGTAATGGAAACAAATATAACACATAACGTCTGGTTGACCTTAAGGCTAGGTATTGGAAACAAGTATAACACATAACGTCTGGTTGACCTTAAGGCTAGGTATTGGAAACAAGTATAACACATAACGTCTGGTTGACCTTAAGGCTAGGTATTGGAAACAAGTATAACACATAACGTCTGGTTGACCTTAAGGCTAGGTATTGGAAACAAGTATAACACATAACGTCTGGTTGACCTTAAGGCAAGGTAATGGAAACAAATATAACACATAACGTCTGGTTGCAAACTCAGAGAAAAATAATTTTTTTTTTTTTTTTTTCTTGGAAAACCATGGTTGACATAAAAAAAAAAGTCGTAAATTTCAGAAGTCTGTTTCTGAACAAACACATGTTACTTTTAGATAAATTATGGTATTTATTGAAGGAATTCCCAGACTGTAAGAGGACATTAAATTACTTGACATTGTAAAGCAGGTATTATCATTTCAAGTCTGAACCTAACAATAGAATCATTGAATGTAAGATTAATATGAAGAACTTTCAGACTGACTAAAAGCCTAAAGAATTGTTAATCCTTCATCTGTCCGATGTCTGATCTTTTGACAGAACATCTTAAGATTTTTCATGTCAAATTATCTGAACGTGTAGTCAGTGCACACTTGGGAATCTTTTATACGGAGTGGGGCGCCTCTTGCAGCATTCTGCAGAGCTACTGGAATGTAGTGAGCACGTAATGTTTCTGGTATTCTATTGGGTTGACGTTAAGGCTAGGTATTGGTTTGACGTTAAGGCCAGGTATTGGGTTGACCTCAAGGCTAGGTATTGGTTTGACCTTAAGGCTAGGTATTGGTTTGACCTTAAGGCTAGGTATTGGTTTGACGTTTAGGCTAGGTATTGGTTTGACCTTAAGGCTAGGTATTGGTTTGATCTTAAGGCCAGGTTTTGGTTTGACCTTAGGGCTTGGTATTGGTTTGACGTTTAGGCTAGGTTTTTGTTTGACATTTAGGCTAGGTATTGGTTTGACATTTAGGCTAGGTATTGGTTTGACATTTAGGCTTGGTATTGGTTTGATGTTTAGGCTAGGTAGTGGTTTGACGTTTAGGCTAGGTATTGGTTTGACGTTTAGGCTAGGTATTGGTTTGACCTTAAGGCTAGGTATTGGTTTATCGTTTAGGCTAGGTATTGGTTTGACCTTAAGGCTAGGTATTGGTTTATCGTTTAGGCTAGGTATTGGTTTGACATTTAGACTAGGTATTGGTTTGATGTTTAGGCTAGGTAGTGGGTTGACCTTAAGGCAAGGTCAAACAATCGGGATCACCTGCACACTAACCCACTAACCCAAGACTGCCAATGCCAAATATTCTACAATCATTCCTGATTTTGTTGAAGGGCTTAGGGCTATTTTACTATTATCAAATGTCTGAAAATGTTTGAAAGTATCTTCTTTCCAGTCCTAATGTCAACAAACTATTCTCTCAGTATCAGATCTTGAGCTGTAAGTAAATGTTACTGACATCAAACTATGTTTAGGCCCAGATAGTCAATACTGAACCATTGATTCCCAAGCTAGACATATTGACTTGAGTAATTGGACAAGATCATCACAAATATCAAACAATTATTAATCCATTTTGTGCCAGTATTATTGAAATGTGACCAAATTTCCATATTTATTGAAGTTTTTTGATGAATACTATAAACTTGTAGGTGGTACAAATTTGATATATGTATTATATTAGAGCAGAAATATTTATGCACAGCAAGAAAATGTCAGATCATAAATTCAGAGATCATCAATATTATTATTTACACTTTCTTGTAATGTCCAATTTAGATGTTTGAAGTCGAACTTTCTATTGGGCTGAGTCAAGCCCACGGAATATTTACTATGTAAAAGTAACCGTTAATCCGGTGCTCCGGTTTCCAGTTCCGCACGGCTGTGATTGGGAACCAATTATCAATTTTACATTTGGAAAATTTGACTTAGTAAGAGAAAGTGTTAGCAATTTTTCAGGATGGAAAGATGAGAAATACATAGAAATCAATTGAATTATAGTGAATATTATTTTCATCTTAAAATATCACCAAGGAATGTTACCTTTAAGGCGTAAGAAAATTAAAACATTATTGCCAACTAAAAAAATGATCTAACAGTGTATAATTTAGAGTTTTATTTCTCATTGATGAGACTAGTTTGTATTGAACTTAGCTCATACATTTAAATTCAATACTAAAAACTACTTGAGACTGATATACATCCAACTCTAATGATGTTAACTTGACAGATTTAGTTACGTGTGCTGACTAAATAAAGACGAATCTATCTGGCATGGAAGCATTGATAACTAATGGTTGACTGAGTCAGAGCCTAGTTAAGTCATTAAATAACTTCAATGGACGTGTTCTTTTTTTTACTCATTACTGATTTTTTTGTAGATATTGAATTCTACATCGATTTTCACTTGGGTTGACAGAGCACTTAACTACTTTCTAATATGTCTTAATAAAACTTGTATTAACCTCTATTCTCATCAGCTGACCTGAAATGTATTACATTCATTTTACTGTCAACTATTTCTTGATGTGAAAGATTTGTCAAAGTTATAAAAATAGACTTCGCCTCCTTATTTTGCATTCCAATACTTGACCTTGTCAGAATATTTCTGAGATTTGTTTATGCCTCTCTTCTTCTGTAGGCAACAGGAACATTTTAAGGTTGACATGCATGAGACGTTGGTTGAAAAAACTGTTACTCTATTCGTGGTTAGAATTTTTGTTGAAAAACAGAAACACTGGGATTAATTATTGAACTCTCCCACACACAAAAAGAAAAAGTGGAAAATTTCATGGTTCTAATGGAAAATTTAATGTAAAATATTTAATTTTGTTTTAGTTTAAACATATTTTATTGAAATACTTAAAAACCTTTGGATACAAGTTTCAAGAGCTTAGATAAAATCTGTATTTAATGAATGTAAGACCTGCTTTGATAGGATGTCTTTTTCTTCAAAGAAAAGTTATGCCTAATAATACAAAAAGAGAGAAAATGATCCGAACTGCAAAATGAAACCTGATATCCAAAAAACATTTGCAATATATTGGTAGCAGCTCCATAACTTTTGATATGAGGAAGTATTTCAGAAAGAAAAGTGGCATCGGGCGTCTTGAAGAGTAATTTTAAGTGAATGTATTGCATTATTATTCTTCGACTCTCTTCATTCCCAGAGCATATTATTGGTTGCTGTTCATATGATGGTGTATTACTAAATTTGAGATGTGCGGATTCTCTGTAAGGGTTTAGATGCATCATGGAATGTGATATCCTGTTCATGTAAATTTCAATACAAATCAATGACAGATTTCAGCTAGGTCTGGTTTGAATGCAAATATGACTAACTCAATATTTGAACTATTGTTTATCGGAATAAACCTGAACTTAAATCTACAATATTTATTGAATTATCAAACGCCTACACTAGGTCACGAAATATTTCAAACCTTGGCAAGATCATAATGACACTATAATCAAATTTCTTTCCACATTTAAAACCATTAATTCTAAACCCATTTAGTGCCAAAAATAAACTGAAAATATTCGTTATCGAATCAAGGACGTTAAAAATAGATGTATAGCTTCCAAAAGTTCATTATAAAATTACTGTAGACAGTATCATAGATAGAAAACTTGGGCGTTCATTATCAAAAGTGTGGGAAAGTCAGATGAATGTGGAATCCTGTGTAAATTGTCAATAGAATTTCATGCCAAGTGCAGAATCCTGATTATCATGATATTTGATTATTTCTTATCAACCTTGAGTTTATTTGTAATTTGTTGTGTCTAACAAGCTTGTATATTGAGATAGCCGTGAGCAACCATCTCGAATGAAGTCATATGACATTGAATTCTAGGTTTTGTGAAATTAGATCTTGGGCTATCTTACTTACATTTGAAAAAAAAATAGCTGACTTTATCACAAAATGCATGCAATTCCACTTAAAGTTATCAATGAGGCAGGCAAATGCTAAGAAACATACTATACTTTTACTTTTAATTGTGTAAAATAGTCCAATAAAGATCTATGCCATGCTCCATAAAATCTACCCTGAATGTCCAAAGCTACAGAGAGTATCTTTGTGGTCAAAATGAATATGATGAAGATGTGGGTCATTTCATTTGGTCTGAAACATGCTGATTTTTACCAGCCATTGATAATATTGCTGGCAGTTATATCTTTAAACTTGAAATAGGAGACAGACTTGGTATTTCCAACAACTAAAACTTTCAAACAACTTTATTGACCTGTAGTCCCTAAAGCCTCTTCTTTATCTTCTTATTAAAGTTGAATAATACTGTTTCTATTCAACATTGTTGTAACAACTTTCTCAAGGAAAGTCATTATAGATTTTTTTCTTCCAAGAAATTGTTCATTCCATGTCAAAGTGTATTGTACTTAATTCAGAACTACTCAGCACTTCCTGTCTGTTACTAAGTTATTGTAGACAATATTGTTGAAGGTCATCTGAGGGTTCGGCTCTGGTGATCTGATAATAATTAGATCTATAGAGAGTCTGAAGAAGGTTTACTTTCTTTCAAGTCAAAACCCTCAAGGTGAGGTCACACTGGAATTGTATTATCTATCAGATACTGGAAGAAAATAACCATTGTTTTCATATAACAATTTTCTTTCATGTGGATCTTGTTTACCAGAATTTTGCTTTAGAATTATTCATTTCCAGCTGGGTCGACTCAAATAATGAAGAAAAAATGACCTATTTCAGGTCCCTAGGCTGGGATAAGAGCCACCACACTTAGACAAAACCAAGCAATGACTTCAAATTCTTATTGACTGTTCTACAGCACATCCCATAAAGAACAGTGTAAGACACAGTCAACTCAAGAGTGCAGAAAAGGAAACATTGGTACATTGAATGCTTGAGTCTAGAAAACAGCAGTAGTAACAAATCAATTTCCTTTTAGATTATTTTCCTAAATTAACTTCTATAACCACAAAGTTTCATGTCATATTTAACTTCTTTTTAGATTCTATAACCATCCTTTAAAGGACAAGTCTTTTTTGTTAAACTTCCAGATACACTCGAAGTTGAAGGCTCAAATTTCGGCGGTGAGCTGTGAATACTATTACTGATTAGCTTAGCAAAAATTACCCTTTCTGGGACTAAGGTAAGATTGGTTGAACGGATGGCAAATCTATCCATTTAATTATTGCGTCAAACAGGAAAATCATTGAGCCAATGTGAAGGACCCTTGTCTCCATTCTAATAATATTGTCTTCAGTGTCTAAATAAACAGGTTCCAATTACACATAACCTATAAAACTGTTTAGATTCTGCTACAGTTGTCAATAAACTTTAATTAATGCTTCTCTCAATGGTTCTTAGGAAAATACTTCACAACAGACAAGATATTGTGATAATTGACAGCCTGTAACTTTCTTAAATATGAAAAAATTAAGAAATGTCAATGATTCTTCTATATTTTGAAAGTTATGACAGGTGAACATGTTAAATTCAAAATATGCAGTGTTTTACATGGTATAATTTTAAATACCTCTAAAATACAGTCTAAAATCAGAGTTAAAGGGCATGTAAAGGGTTTTAAACTTTTTATCAATATTTGGCTTCTTTTTGCATCAGATGTTAGATCTGACAAAGCCACAAAACATCCTCTAATAGTATGTACAGCTTAGAAAACCTATTTAGCGAAATTTAGCGACAGAATACAGTGTTGGGTTTTGTTTTCTTATATCTTCTTGCATCTTTTACTTTGTATTCCGACGTAATTGGTTATATTCAATTCACATTTGTGTAACTTTTTCCATGTCAAGATGGCTGAATAGTCAAGGTGCTTGTATAGTGCAAACCCTGACTGGTCTATGGCATCGGTGCCAGTACGAGAACCTGTTTGTGTTTGCCGCAGTCGATTTGGTTTACCTCCATTTGGGGTCTAATGATTTGGTGGACGTTCATTGCACCCCTCATGACTTCGTTCGTGAGATGTTTTCGTTTACTGACGCAATTTTTCATCATTGGGGACCGCAATATATTATAATTTCCCAACTTGAAAAAACTTTATGTAGCCTTTAATTACAAATTATACTTGGCCTTTTATGATAAGTATATTAAAAACATACCTCATTAATGTGAAATTCTATGAAGTTACAAGCTGTGCATTTAATTATCTCCAAATTAAGTATCATTACTGTTTATGTCTTTTATTGATACACCCACATGCATATAAATACAGCATGAATTCAGAGTTAATTAGTGTTTAATCATTGTTTCTGTTATATTACAAATGATACTAGAAAGACAAGGATACTGTTTGAATTATGTTCTGAACTATCAACTCTTGAATGATCAAAGGTGTGGGAAAGTCAGATGAGTGTGGAATTCTGTCAGGGTTTAATTTCAGAGGCTTTGCATCACAAATTGCGATTCATAATGGCTTATTTAATGATCCAATGAAGGTCTTGATTGATCCATGGCTTTTACCAGTTCAGAGCTCTAACATTACATTTATATCATGTTACAGGTTTACATATCTACCACAGTTCTGTAACGAGAATATTTAAATGAGACAAATGTCTCATGCCAAATTTGACAACAGTTTTGACGAAATTTGGTGTGAGTATTTTTTATCGCACAAGGATTAACCCCATGGTAAATTATATTTAGTATGAGTTATTGCCCTTGAAAACACATTCAATTTTGAATGCACGATTCTTGCTGGATTTCCATAAAACTTGGTAATATTATATAGTATCATCTCAAAAAGTTCAAAAAGAAGTGTATGACTGTAGGTTTAATATGCCAGTAGGCATATATTACCTTGGCTGGCAAGCTATCTAATGTATTGTATAAAACCTTTTGCTTTATTTGTAATTAAAACCCAACCACCATTCTTTCCACCAGCTCCCTACTCACTTGTTCTGGATTTTATCCACTACCATCTATTTTTAAATTTCACATATATATTATTCCTTGTAGGCAACTATAAATAGCTTTCATGTCTCAAAATAATCTGAATCATGTTTCTTAATTTAGATAAAAAAGAAAAAAAATACAATGTGAACATCAGATGTCTTTCTTATTTTAGACACCAAAATAATATAACAATAATTAGCTATTGAGGATTCTTTTATTTGTCAAGTTGATAACTAGTTACATATTGCCATCAGATATACCACTTGAATGAATGTGATCTAAATGTGTTTGGTTTTGTTTTAAACCATCGTTTTGTTAACAGTACATAGTGTAGGTCATAGTTTATTGATTGCAAATTTATGAAATGTTTAAAGGGATTGTAAAAAGGGTTTCTAAAACTGATCAGTATTTCTGCAAGCATCTAATTTTCAGTCAGATGTGTTATACCAAAAAGCATTTTATAAGGTCACTATCACAAAAGTTGCTAACAATATCTGAAGGCCTTCACAAGAATAATGTCATGAAAGGCTTAGTGTAAGTGGAATTGCAAGAAACGCAGATGTCGAACTTGAAATAAGATGGATTTTTCAGAACACATAAAAGTTTTAGAACACTTCATTACAATCCCTTTCAAAAAAAGTTTTTTTTAAATAAAATCGCTGGAAAATGCTAATGTGAACTTAAAACGGATGTTGTAAATGCCTGAAAGCTTGTCATTGTTTCGTGCCCAGAATTTACATTTTTCCATTCATTGCATTGTAACCAAGTTTATTGATTTTCGGCTTTCATTCACAAAGCTTCTTAATAGACCATTGGGTCCAGAGTTAATACCTTACTTACTCACTTCATTCATAATTTATAACACAGTGGAAACAATGAATGGAGTTTCTGCCCTGGTGGAATTCAATCATAAAGATCTATAAATAGACTGGGTATTATCACTCAGACACAATATTGATGTTTTCATCAAATCCTCATCAGTCCAGAGATTATGATGCTCATATATTCTACTTTTAGTCCTTTGGGAATTTTTTAGGAGTGGAAACAGTGATATAAATCAGAAGCTTATGTTGATGCTCTCCTGGTGCTCTTTTACAGATTTACACAAATCTTAATGATAAAAAGGAAGTCCATGGGGATGTGGGTTCATGAGAGTACAGATTACTGAAATAAAATGCCACCTTTCTGCATGAGATCGAGGATGAATTGATCTGGTTGTGTCTCATGATGTTGACTTATATAGTAATGGCGGGTATTGCACAAAAAGCAGACCATGCTTACTTTTTTCAAAACACCTTCTCAAAAGGTATTCCTATCTGAATGAGTCCATTACCATACAACTTTTAGTCTCAATTTTGATTGAGTGAAGTGTTCTTGAATTTGAACCAAAACAAAGCTTATATTATGTGCTGATACATGTTTCTGAGAGGTCAAGAGTTAAGTAAGAGAACTCCCCAAATGAATACCGAAGCTAAAGATAAACCCAAAAACATTCCAACTCGGTTCAACGGGTTATATTTCTAGTCATTTTTCATGATTTGATATAAAAGTTGTGTTAGATATCATAGGAGAATATTAATGTGATGATCTTGTCAAAGGTTAAGATATATTAATGTGTGAGCTTTTAACGCCACCATAAACAATCACTAGTAACATTTTACTAAATAAATTGTTAACCAAATTTCAGTTTTATATGATGATCTATTAGTTAGAGACACTGAAAGCCCTGTGTTTACTGTTTGGGTACTTAAGCTTCTAAGTAGGCTAAGTAAGAGGCCTCTTGGAAATTTTTCAAAATGTAAGTAATGGTGTGACATGATTCAAATAATATTAGACTTTTGACCTCCTTCGCTTTGCTTATGATGGGCTGAGTTCAAAGGTGTTTAAAAGGTTTGCAAACTGAAACCAGTTGCAAACGATATTAGCTGATGCAATGGGCAATTAGTAGTTTGCTACCTCTTTTACTTATAGTATTATGGGATATATCAAAAATCTTAGGACAGCTATAAAAACCAGGCCACATATTCTCAAAACAATCCTAGTGTTAGGATGTCCTAAGTTCTTATCTTCTAACATTGATTCTAGGACATCCTAGCCATTCTCATTTTGAGAATACCAGGCCAGGCAACAATTAATAACATTGTGTACTTCAATTAGATAAAAAAAAAATCAATTCAAAAAATTAATACCTAAATCATTTTAGCATTTTGTGACATTCTGAAAAAAGGATTCAGGATTTAGCATGAAAATACAGTTCAATCAATTTTCCATATGTTCAGCTTAAGCAAAAACAAATTTGATTGATATGAATATGACATGCAATTAGTAAAACTGTGTCTTTTATCAAGCATTCACCCAACAGAATATAATCAATTCCTGAATGGCAATAAAAACCATTAATGAAAGAAAATATTTTATGAATGAAATTTCCTTTCCATTGATAATTAATAGCTTGTAAACATCATCAATAACACAGTTGTTACATTATGTAAACATTGTGTTTATTTTGTAAACTTAATCTAGGTCTGTTTGACTCATTTCAATAAGGAACAAGGAACTATTAATAATGTAGCTTTTATAGAATAAAGACCTTTTATGATGCTTTAATATGGTTGTTTTTAACCTGTTTTATGTGTCCCCAAATCATTTTCTTCATGAAAGCGATGTCCCAAGATATCAATGTCAAACTAGGATGGGATATCAAGTCTTGGGTGGTATGCAGTACAGAATTCTGCTAATAATTCTCTGAGTACTCTGAGATCTTGTATATTGTAGTCATATGAAATATTGTCTATATATTGTTATTGGATAGGTTTTTTTTTCATAACCTTAGATGCATCAAATATCCCCTAAGAAAAGTAGAAATGTCTGTGGTTGAAAACTTACGCCTGAGTGAGTGATTGGACTAAATTTCAGATACAGAAGAAAAAATTAAATAAAAACTGTCTTTCCTCTTTAACATTTCTAAATGCATACATGAGCTCAATACCTAATCTTGTATGAAAAAAGTGCTTTTGATTTGTTACAAAACTGCAAAGCTATTTGGATAAAATGAATCAGTTTTGTTTATATATAAAGTGTTGTGAATTGAATGATGATGTCAAGAGTAAAGCCTTATGTTGAACAATTGAAAAATGTTGACATAGCTTTGATGTTATGAAAAATCAAACAGTGTATCTAGTTTGATTTCATAAAAACATTCAAGACTCTATCAGAGGCTTTTAGTACCATCTGATACACAAGAGTAGATAGACGTCATTATGAGTTTACAGAATTAGACAATAGTGAAAACAAAACCATTGTCATGGATTTTAATTTGCTTCCTCTATACAATAAATGAATCAGAATTCTACTTTCTGCACCTTTATGTACTATTGTATCAGACCAGCTCTATGCTGTTAAACGTGTGTAATTGCCAATTTTCTTACACTGCCTACTTTGTTTTCCAAGTGTTACGATTTTTAATGTTCTCAGTCTACAGGTAGTCTAAAATTTGTATGCCATTGAAACCACTTAAACTGATCAGCAAGAAAGCGTCATCTATCAACCCAATTATCAAGTATATTCGAGAGCTCAAAAATGAAATTTCAGGAGTTAAATTGAAGTAAAAGACAGAGTCTCACCACCATCAAAGTTTTGGGCTCCTACATCTAAGCTTGAAAACACTAGCTTGTACTTCCAGGAAACAAGTATAACCTACTTTTAAATAATAGAAACAGGCTTGGCTTCGTGTACTATAAGCCGATTGTTTAACCGACTTTATTTATTGGGTATTAAAAATGAATGAACTCAATCCTAACTGTCCTGCACTAAATAACATATAAGTGTACGCTTGCGTGACAATTGTTTTGTGAAAGCAATCTGATTAAATAATAATATTTAGCAATCAATGAACAATAACAATGTGATTTCATCATCAATCAATTTCATTAGATCACTGATTTTAATAACTAATCCTGATTACTTTAAAACTGCCTCTTTTTAGGAGCGATATGATTAAAATGCAGATATGGTTGTTTGATTGGTTGATTATAAAACACCTTAGAACATGAGACCAGAGCAATTTCGTTTGATCATTGATTGCATGTGGATTCTCTAACATTTAAAACACAAGACAAACATTTAGATTTTATTTTAATCAGATCAAACAGATTGAATGCAGGTTTTTTGAATAAGTTAAAGCCCTTCAAAGACATGTATTTTTCTTTAGATAAAAACCCAAAACAATCTGGCTGGTACAAGTATGACAATATAATCAATCTGTCGTTTGGAGAGTTAAATTTGTGTATTATACCAGACCTGTGCAACCTATGGCCCGCGGGCCAACTGCAGCCCACGAGATGTAAAATTTGAATGAAATGCGGCCTGCAAGCAAACGGTTCGTTTGTTCTTGTCACTGTTGGTGTGGCCCGCAGATTGTTGTTGCCTAATCTAATATCAAAACCCGTTATATCCGTGCTGTTATATTAAAGTATGAAGTCAAAATGAATCTAACCAATCAAATTGTAATCGTTTTACATCAAATATGTCTGTTGTTTGATATGCACATTTAATATGTTATTGAATAAATGACTTCAAAGTTTCTCATTGTTAATTCCATGATTTATTGATGGTTGGTTACGTGGCCCACTGCCTATTCGCATCCCCCAAATGTGGTCCGCCATAGCGGAAAGGTTGCACAGGCCTGTATTATACTGGATTTGTGCTTGCTGCATTTCATTACATTTTTTTCCTGTGTTATTTTGTATCATGAAAGAGCTTTGGAATCCCTTGAAGCCATGCCAATTTATGATATTAAGTGGAAACTGCCAGTGAAATGTATCAATCAATTAACACAGTTCTTCTAGCTTCAGGACAAAAAATATCAATATCCATTTTTTAACGAAATAACTAATTTGATGCTGAAATCATTAACAAAGTCTCGTTATAAATATCAGGTTTAAAATGTTGCTATCTGCATGTTTGGAATAAATTGATGGTGAGATGAACTTTCTCTATGTCACGTACACATCATTTTTATATTATTAAAAGTTATTGCTAATTCCTTTATCAGTTAACCCCTATATTGCGCAATAATTAAAAGGTTGGTGAACTAGCCAATTGAAATAGTTTTGCTTATTACTTCTTATTATAGGGGCAAGTTAGATACATAATTTTTTTGAAAGTCCAATACATCATGACCAATAAGTTCAAATAATTCACTATTTTAAAAAGTTGATAGTAAATTATGCAGGCTGGATTAGATATGGGTCTTAAATAGTTTGATCAAAGGTTTGATAAACTGAAACTATCTGACTTCTGAAGCTACATTTTGATTTTGTTTAATAGAGGCAAGATTAAGATATCAGTTTCATACTCTGATATCATCTCTGATATTTTTGTTAAGTTTTATTATACGGGTAATTCTAAAATTGATGTCACAGTGAGATGAGATTTGTATTCTCAAAAAAAGCACTGGCCTAGGTCACGAATTAAGAAACCAAAACAATGGGTTTGAGATGATAAGTGTTAACAATAGTTAGAAACAGTATAAATAGAAAATCTTGGTTTTCAGTTTTTTATGTTTTACACCAATGTTATTTGAGATTTCTGTAATTTTTCTAAGCTGATATAAGTGTGTATAATGACTTGTCTAATGAAAAACTAATTCATTATTGTATATTTATCAAGTAGGTTATCTCTGATTCCTATTAATAATAGATTATATCTGATAAATAGGCCTTTAATTGTTATTGTAGAGGATGATCCCAATCAGTCAGTTATGTTTTTCTGACATTTTGGTTGGCTAAATCAGTATCACTATCACCTTTCTACAGGTGTGAAATTGTCTATAGTATTGGTAGCAGCTTCATAATTTGTATTACCTTGACACAGATTTGAACCCACAGCTCCTAATTGCAGCCAAAAATCAATCTGGCGACCAACTGTGCTAATCCTCTGCTATGTATAGTTTGAGATCAAAAATTCTTCTTGCTGGAGGAAAACCACAGTAGCTGTAAATTAATGTGTATAGAAGAGGTAAGGCCCTCAGGTGGAAGATTGTATAAAGAGTAGGAAATAGAAGCAAATATACAAGGTACCATTCTGGACATGATGCAGACAATAATTGACTTCTGTTTTTTACTGTATCTAAGATCACACACTGTTCCTTGTCTATTCGCTGCTTAAAATGGTCAATGTTGAGGTCGTGAGAAAGTATCTGGTTGTTTAGAACAGTTGTTTAACAGTACAGAGGCCTCGTGTTGTACATGTTGTACATGTAACAGAGTTAGTGACAACACTATGGTAGGCCTCAGCCTCTCTCCTGGCATAATTCCCATCTTTTCATAATGCAATCAATGATGTTTTCATTCTTCAAGATTTCTGTTGCCAGGTACAGAAACCCTAGAAAGTTTCCAGCTGACGTCCCAGATCAATAAAGCTTAATAAGGAAGATTCAAATTAATATAAGAGTAATATGATCTATTGTATGTTTGTTATTATACTAATTATTCTCTTATATCACAGATCAATATACAATATCAATATCTTCATTAAAGGGGTTGGCAAATTTCCTGTAAATCATATATGATGGTGCTTAAAGCTGCTAATAATATCCAAGAGTCTTTTGTGCAAGTACAGGACCAACAGACTTCTTTGTTTTTAATTGATGCTTTCATTGAACCCAAAACACGTTAAGAGTTTAGAAAACTTCCTTACAATCCTTTTAATATCCATCATACTGATAGATGCACTGGTGTAAATTTTACATCTGAAGCTTCATAATCTCAAACTCAACAATCCTGTCCTGATGCTGAACACTCTGGTACATTATTCCCTTGAAATGGAATCTTGTCTCTGAGCTGGTTTCAATCCCGGCATAGGTCGAGATGAAACCTTCGGATTTTCAACCCGTTTCCCCGTCAGTGATGCAGATAAAGAGGGGCTGACATGGTGATGTTTGTATGGGACAATAAACCAAGGCTCTGTGTGCTGCAGATTGTGCACATTAAAGATCCCTCGACAATTGGAAATTGAAAAATAGCAGACTAATGCTGCTGTTCCGGCAAAATTTACCTCATTGCACCTTGCATGGCATTGCCCGTCTTCATTAGCCCACATGGTACAGGAAAGTAGGGCGTAAAATACCATTCGTTTCATTTCATTTCTGAACTGTCCAACTGGCTGAATACAATTTGACAGGCAACACCCTTCACTATTACACTTGAGATACATTAATATATTTTATGTTTGATAGTAAGTTAAGAGGTATCAATTAGATGGCTGGCACAATAACAAATATATCTTCCATTGTAGGCCTATAGCAAGATTTAACAAATTAAATATTATGACGATATCTGATGATACAATATCATTACTAGTTTGCAACTAAACAGCAATAGTCTATTATCTGAGTTTTTATCAAGTAGGAGACCATGGCTCGCATTTTTTGTTCTCATATACTTATATGACAGGTGCTGTTTTGTCCCCCTTGACAATTCTGTAGCTCCTTTTCAGCCCTTCCCCTAATGATTCCAAGAAACGCCACACCACTGTTTTCCATCTTCAACTAAAGTTGAAATTGTGAAACGATAAAAATGTTTCATTGAAATAAATTTTGTTTATCTTTTCAGGTAAGCCAATTATTTATCATTATTAAGTCATAAGCTGTCAACTTCTGCATTTTGAAAAAACACAGTTCTTAACCTGTACACTTCTTGTTGCATTACGTACCCATGTGGATTAAACATACTCAAGGTAAGTTGCATCCTTTTACTAAAAATACAACTACAATCATACACTTATAACACCCAAAACTATATTATACCATTAAATAACAATAGAAATCATAAAGAATAGTTTAAAAATATATAAACATATCATAATCCAACTCTCACTTTCATTTCAATATTTCACATTGCCATTTTATTCATTGTCCTATTCAGATTGCATAGCATCTGAAACAAATGCAAATTTTGATCATGATATACCAATACACCATTCACACAAGTGTCTGCCTAGAATCATACTGTATCATATTATTCAAGGGAGATAACTATAACGAATCGTACATTCTGTTTATAATTCTGAATTCAGACAACAATTAATTTCCCAAGCGAAAAATTTGAATGAATAGAAGGGAAGTAACCAGATTTAAAGCAGATTAGAATGGATTGCAATATAAATAAGGATATAGTTTAAGATCATGTAACGTTTGATAAATGAATTCTCACTATGCCATTATAATTGATAATTAGACAAATTAATTTGTTCTGCTCTTATGGATTTTGGATAAAAAAAAAAAACTAGCCAACTTAATATTTTTAATTTGTGAATGTGAAAGAAAAATCTGTAATTGTCAGCCCCATCGTCTGGAATGAATTGGTGCTGAAGCTCAGATTTTGTACTGTGAAAATTTGAAGAATTAATGGACCAGAGTTGCCGAAAACGTATCAAAATCTATATCTTTTTGATTTTGTACAAAAAGACACTGGGAATGAATCAATCTCTGCTGAACTGAAGAAGGTTTTACTGGGCTTAATTCTCAATTTCTGGGGCCCATCCCCCACAAACCCTGCCCTAACGACGGAGCTGGTTACATAACTATTGAAAAAAGGAATGAGGCCGGATCATACATCAATTCTAGGCATAATATCTGTGTATGGACCCAAGGTAGATTTTCAACCCTCAAGACATTTAAAATACAGAGATTTGAGTAAATTTCAATTTTTATATGCAGCATTCTAGACATAATACTAGTTATGTTTAGAAATGAAACACAGATGTGTCTTTGATTAAATTTAAGGAATCAGACTACATATATACATGGGAAATATGTGTTACTTCCCTTATATTGGACCAGCCAGTTCTTGTGTTTCTGAATCAATGAAAGCTTCCACACGGCACGCCTATCAATTGTTAAGTTTTTTTCTGTAAGTAGCGATCCTATTTCAGGAATGAATTTCAGTCAATTCCTGCTAGACCCCTGAATTCCAACCTGGGATGTAAGGGTGTGGCCAATGTTGTAGGGTTAGAATTATCTTTAGAGATCTACATGATTTCTGGTGCATGTTTAACAGTTACTTCCAAAGAGCCAACCTATAGATTATGATTATCTTCAATAAAGAAAAATACAATTTACAATATTTGAATGTCCATTGTGTAAGGGTATGAGGGCATCACATGATTGCTCTGAGGGTGTGAGAGCTGAAAAAAGTTGAGAACCATTGTCTTTATGTTTATTTTTTCTAGGTTGTATGCTGTCACACCTCATGTGGGGGGTTATGAAACACATTACATCTGTCTTATAAAACACTAGTAATTAGCTTGACAAAAATATCTTGAAGTGAAATTATAACAATGAAATAAATATTATGACCTTTAATATTGTTCTAATCTCCATAGCAACCTATCTAAGAAAGTGGAGGTAACTAGGGAAATATAAGTAAAATAATTAAAATCCATCATAAAACCAGTATTCCTGGTTACAAGATGTAGAAATAAGGTTACAAGGATTATTTATTTATTGGTTTTATTAATGCTGTATTATTGAACTCTAGAGTAAGTGTAAAGCCAAAGTAGAGGTATATTTAAACACAGATTCTTCAACATTATTTTATTAATATTTTTGTCTCAACACAAATATTTAAAGCTTCTTGCAGTTATTCTAACAAAAGCATCAATCATTGCAATATTTTCACCAATCTCAGAGTTATTTTGTTCCTATATATAAGTTCAAAGATTTCTTGGTTTTCAACCAAAAGAACACTAACAAGACTCTCGAAAAAAAAAAGAAAGAAAGAAAAATGAATGTGTCTTCAGGGACTATACGATTGCAATGGATTAGTTATTTGGTGTCCATAGGTTCTAATCTTGGTTGGAATGTAAATGTTTGATGAGATTCAATAAATCATCTTCACTGCAACAGTAGACCCAGCTGTAAATGGGTAAGGATAATCTGGCAAAGATCAATGCCGATTTTAGTTACCTTGGATTACGTTGGCCATGACAATACGAATATGATCAAATCAGTGGCTGTCTGTGGCAATGTTTTTCAAACTACACGAGGGAGTATCCCATTTAATACTTGTAGTGAAATTAGAAACAAGGCCGAAATTAATCAACTGGAAGACAAAGACAAGGTAATCTAGACTAAAGTCTTGTTACGGAATAATAAAATTAGTTATTCCAAGTATATATCAGACCAAATACTGCTGTTATGATATTCAAATTTTGCCATTTGAACCATTAACCAAATCAGAAAATGGATTTGTTTTAAAATGTGGATCAGAAAGTAAGTTTTCTCTTGTAAAAATATAATATTTGATACATAAATATAATCTCTATATTTGAGAATCCTCAATTATGAAATATGAAGCATGAAATTGAAGACAAGACAAAAGCTGATGAAGTGGAAGAGTGACTGGTTATTACAGACTAAAACTGTAATTTGGAAATAGTAATTATGTTGATTTTAAAGCTGTTTAATTAAATTAATGAATACTTGGTGTGAGAAGATCAATATGAGGTTCCAAGGTCAGGGACTAATTCAATAATAGAAACTGTTCAAGGTGATCTGTAATTCTATAATTACTCAGAAGGGAATGGCGTCCAGGCCAATTATTGCCAAGGTTTGTCCTGCTTGCGAAGACAATGATTTTAGTCTACCCACTGGAGAATCTCTGACTTACACTTCCCCTTACAATAAAAACAAATTTAATTGGATTCAAAACTGGTTTTCTGGCCTTTGTTCATTGATTTAGGACATTTGTAGCCATTTTTTGATTTTTGATATAGCAAGATTGAAATAATTTCATGGGTTCATACCAAATAGTGGTAAAAGTCTGTTGGAATGGTCGTGTTCAAGTTTTGACGTTACCTGTACCAGTTTATGCAAAACTATCTTTGCTCGATTATACGATAATAGTCAGAGGAAACTAAACTAATTCACAGACACTGTCTGACATGTTGTCAATGAAAGCAGACATCAAACTATTAAATTACTCATTCAACTCAGCAGTGATCCACATATTGATTAGAATAAAAGCATTCGTCGTAGGAGGGTGATTTTTGTTATTGGTCAGAGAGTTGTGAATGGAATTTTTCCATTTCATTTAACCTGTCAACACTAGTTTCCTTATTTGGAAGGGAAAAAGCATCGAGGTGGAACAAATACTCTTCAAAAGTCAACAAGTTGCTAAGTGCTTGCTTCATAATTTAAAGTTATTGACAAGATCGGAAGGAAAAGGTTTTAAAATAGGAATTGAGAGTGAGTGAAGTCAGAAACCTTTGATTCCATTGACAGAATGGTTGTTTTGATAAATTGCTTCCAAAATAAGATATTAAATCTTCTGTAAATAGATAAAATGTTATATTTGGTTGAAGAAGGGAAAATAAGTCAATGTGATTAAAATATAGGCCTACTTTAAGTGAGACTAAATGATTTGTTCCAATCTTGAATGAACCATGATAACCTTAAAAGTAATCTTTCTATGCTAAAGGTCTTTTTAAAAGTTTCACCAACAGACACATGCACATTCGGAGACAAAAATCTCTAGTTAGTCAATTTCAACCGTGTTGATAATCACGTACAGAGCATGCAATTTAAAAGAAAATGAATCTGATTGGATGATGACGCTCTGTCTTGTAAACAATAAAACTATGGAAGACGATTTTCAAACTTGTTTGATATTATAAATCCTGTCTGCAATATCTTGTCATGAAGGCGCAAGATTTTACGTAGGATTCGTGTCTGTGACAAAAATTGTTTGACCGTGTGTGTCTGCTTTTTAAATGCCAAAAAATGAAGATGCTTCTCTGCAAGAATCTTGAAAATGGAGTCTTGAACATTGTTTTAAACAGTATTGCTAAATGATATATTTTATTCTAAAAACATATATGTACTTTTAGATTCTAAATCAATACCTGTATTATTTGTGGTCTAGATTTTGGATTGAGGTCAGATTTTATTACATTCAAATTATCTCCCTTGTGTATGATGATTGAATTCATACAGGCCATAATTTACCAATGATATTATTTTATACCCTGGAGGAGTTGATATCATCATCTACCATTATCTCTGTAGAGTCGGTAGTGGGAGGCTATATACTACTATTGATGGAGATATCATTAAATAAATGTCCCAGATCATATTGAATACTCACTGATAAGATTTAGGGCTAATGTCCTGCAGTCAATGGAATTGAATTTGCAAAGCTGTAAATATTTTTAGAACTCTTATATTTGGCAGAATTATTATAGTTTCATGCAACTATAGATGACATACAAAAATATCAGATATTAGTTGTAGCTTCTGCTCAGTTGCTAAAAATTACTCTGGCTTCATTTTGTTTTGAATGTCCATTTAGATAAATTCAAACAGACCTTGAATCATGTTGTTACTCAGAGTTTCACACTATGTGATCTTCAGACAACTGACTTATTTTCAGCCTGCATTCGTACTGATGTAGAACTTATTCTCGTGTCTATATTTTGAGACAAGTTCACAAAATATGAATTTATATATGAGTTTTATAGATGTTTTAGAACTATTTACAGGAATGGATCTAGGATTTTTAAGAAATGTGGGTGGAATTTATATAGTTTGGTTTGATAATTTTCTCTTTTCTATAGTATTTGAATGGTCTCATGATTTATGATTTGATTTGTTAGAAGATAGTGAAATTAGCTGAATTTTACTTTCTAGTGGTTTTAAGAGTATCTTACAGTTCCTGTTAAACAAATAAACTTCAATGGACGGCAGTTAATGGAATGGTTCTCATCTTCTTATAGCTTCCACCAATTTCAGGCTAACCTCTTCTTGAACTCAAGTTTGTTTGAATACATCCCAAGGAGTCTTTTCATCACCGATAAACCGTCTTGGAATTTCTAAAGAAAATCGTGAATGAACACCAGTTACATTGACTAACAAAGATCAGCAACAATGTTTGCTAAAAGCTTATTGGATATGGAGAACATTGAATGGAGAGCGCTGATTAACAACTGGAGTGGTTGTAAGGAAATATGAAGTTCATTTAAAGTTCCACATTATCCTGGGATTCGTCAGATGGACTATTCTGTAGACAACCTTTTCAAACATTGATGGGGGTGGAACATTAAGTTATTCCTGATTATTCTCAGAAGTATTGCTTTCCTGATCCATGTTTGAATATACTGCTTCAGTATATTATCTGGTATATACCAGAGTTAATATAATCTGGATTTCATTCACAAGGAGAAACTCAAAATAACGCTTCAGAAATCAAGCCACATAAGCTTAAAACTGGATTTGATTCTCATGGAGAAAGAAAATTCAACAAAATAAAAGTTCATATATCAAAGCAAATGAATATGAAAAGTCTGAACATAATTGAAGACTCATGCATTGTTAAACTCAGGGTTTTTCAGCTAAGATAAACTATGAGTTATGAGATAATTTACATCTAACATTGAATAACACCCTAACATTGAATAACATCTAACATTGAATAAGAAAGAACTATGACAAATACAATCAAAGAAACATCCCTGTCTCATTTATAGGCTACTTTCATTTTCTAGTTGTAAAGTAATATACATTCATTCCTTTGATTTTCTAGTTTTGCACAAAACAATGATACTTCTTTGTAAATTAAGGCAGTTTTTTCCTCTGTCATGTTCTGAAAGAATCATTAATTAGCAGCATCCCTATCAAGTTTACTGCCATGATGATGCCATGTCACATGTCACTATTTTTCTACAGTAGAGAAGAGCTGGCTTTCATACTCACTATTGATTATTTTCCCAGGTTTTTTTTTCAAAGTGAAATATGGCTCGTTTTAGAAGCAGAGGACATTTTTTTTCTAGGATCAGTATTCAAAGTAGTGTTATTATGTCGTTTGCTTTGCCAGTGTAAATGTCCTTATAGAATACAATATATTATAGGCTTTTTTTCACTAGTTTTCTAATCTTAAAGGGGAACAGTCGCCTTCTTGGTTGATTTGGGTCTTCAATATATGTAAATAACCCTCTTAAGTATTAAAACTGCACGAAAACGGCATAATGCCATCAAATATACCTTAACCTAGAAAATTTACTTTTTATTTCTATAGATGTCTAGTGGCGTGGTCTCAAAAAAGACAAAATGTCTTATTAACTTTCAAATAGAAATAATTTTGGAAACATGGATTTGAAGGCTTAAATTTGAATGGTTAGCTATGAACACTAGTACTAATTAGCTGAGCTAAATAATTCTTGTTTCTGACACTGAGGTGTGGTTGGTCGAATGGATGACGTGTTTGTCCCTTAAAAATAATTTGAAATTAAGTGTTAAATTTTGATGAAAATGTAGAATTATATGTACTATTTTTGTTACATTAAAGTGTTGTGAGAGATCCCTTATAACTGAAATGGGAAAGCTAAGGCCAGTTGACACTGACATTGTGTATTTTTCACTTTCTTGAAAGGGACTAAAAAATGAGACAAAATTCCATCTCGTTTCATTTAATATCCAATTTATATCCTTTATGTCTCATCATAGAATTACTTTTAACCAGCATTGTATATCTCATGTGTCATTTATCTAAATTAAATCTAATCAAATCAACTAATTAATAAAAAGCTAAAGGGAGATAAGAAATAAGAAAAGCTATGGGGAGTATGATCATGTCTATATATGGCAACATCTGACATCTGTATAGAGCTATATTTAGCCATGCTAGTGCTATTTATAGTAACAATCTAAAGCGGTAATTGAATCAGCGAGTCCTGTTTTAGTATATTAGGTTTGCTTAATCACATTACTACAGCTAAAACAAGAGACATAAAAAGGTCTAATTCGTTTTTCTGATGACTAAAAAACTCTGTCATTAAGCCTTCATTATATTATGGATAAATTTTAAGATTCAGTTTGGCTTCACACAGCTATTTATGGCACGAGAAATTATGTTTTCTGTCAAGGTTAAAATTGCGTCAATGAAGGGATTACAGAAGGAGTAACGTGCCAAAAGCATATTTTTACATGATATTCTGTATATAGACTGTAAAACCACTGGGTTTAATGAGTGTTGATTAAGTTGTAGTTACCAGTCATGTCTGTAAATATATATGGTGAATATATTCTAGAGTTAAAGAAGTTCCAGAGAATTTTTGTGCCACTGAGCAGTTTTACTGAATGTGCCAATACTATATAGAAGATATTATCTTCTACACAAGTATATATTGAAGTCACTGTACAGTCCAGCAGTCCAGCCAGTCCTTCAGAGCATAACATTGTATATCACTGGATACTGCTGTTGATATTGGCGGCTTTCTGAAGATTTTTCACATGAAAATTTTTAACATTTCCCGATAAACACATTCAATCAAGTTTTGAAAAAAAAACAGTCCTGCAGTGAATAAGAATGGACCTATTTCAAAGTTGACTCAACCTGTCCAAAACAGTTGTAAATTATGGCATTGTGGGATTTATCTTGCCTTCTGGGTAACTTTGAACAATGAAGATGAAAATTGAAACTAAGCTTACCTTCTTGCACCCTGTTGCTGAAATTAAGTTTTTCTATTTAGGTCTGCATGAATATCCTACACTACACTCTGGTAAATGCCATCTTTGCATGGAATCAATTGATCCAATAATAATCTATAAATGGAGTGATTTCCTTCAGAGACCTTACTTATTTAGTGCAAACAAACTTGATCAATATACTACATTTTTAAAAAAAAGGATCAATGTGAATAGAAAATCTAAAAAATTTCTTGAATTTGAATTGCATCGTTATATTCATTTATTGTAGACAAACCACATTCTTAAATAAGCATCATTGCCACAAAGAATATATGAAAAAGTTTCTTGCAAATAGAATTTTAATAGTCTCTGTTTAAATCATGTTTCACCTTACTCATCTATCGCATGCAAACTTTATCTTTGAAATAATGAATGTTAAGAAAGAAAGGATAAACAAAATTCCTTCCATATTTAGAAAATTCTATAATAAAGTATATTAAAAGACATTTTATTTCGACGCTTCTTTCTGAGAATATAGAAGAATATAGGTATGAAAGTTGAGAAATATCTATCTATACATTAGCAAATTGATTTTAGCAGTCTAAAAAAGGAAAGTGCTGTCTAAATTTAGCTCTGACTTGTAAGAGATTGAGAAAGTATTTTCATTGATTGTAAAACTGATCGTGATTGGTTAATTATAGGCTTGATTATTACTGATTACCGTTATTTAGAAATGTTTTTAACTGTTGGTTCAATGTTCGATCAATTCTTAACAAGTTTTAACGTCTATTTCTACTATAAGGGTGTGAATTAGTCAATATGCTGTAATTATGGAATCGTGTTTAAAAATAACCATTGATGTTCTGATTCAGACAGGACACCATTATATAGTAATTTTCTATTGATAAATTCAGGGTGGAGTTCTGGGACAAATATCATATAAACAATCTGATTAAAATCTGGAGGTCTATTTCATTAATACAGCTTTAGATAATTGTATGCATTTATTTTCAAGAGGTTATTCATTGGACAGAAATAAAAAAATCACTGCTTAATGACACCTGTCAAAATTTCCCTTATTCAATAATAATAACTTCATTACATGTAGTTACCTGTCTTCATTAGACTAATCTGCAGCAGAAGAGTCAGATGTCATTACTTTTCCTGGAAAGTGTTTAACTCTTTTCAATAGACCAACCAAAGTGAATTTTCCATGGTAGAATTAGTAAGCATATCATATTTCATAAGAATGTTGTTAAATTATTCAGGAATAAATCGGTAAAACTTTTTAAACACTCAAAATGCATAGAAAATCTGAAAAACTTACTGAAAAATAAAAAGTGCAACCATAAGAGTTGAAACCTACACCCAAACACGACTAGCTTTAGCACCAAAGTTACAGACCACATACTGACTTCCATTGCTTATGAAATTTTTTAATAAAATTTCTCTGCTACAAAGTACTAGATAAAAAAAAAAAACCAGCAACATGTACTCTTGCATAGTTGACAAACCCAGTACAACAGTAGGTGAGTGTCCAGAGTAGCTTCAGGTCTTCTTAAAGTTTGTTCATGCCTTGCCTCATATTACCCATTATATGAGTTGTACTATGGAATTACTTGAAATCCACTAGAAAATTTTAATATCAAATGTTGACATTTAGTTATTGACTCAAGAGTCTGTGTTGAAACGTGAAATTATGGAAAAATAATAGGACGTCAATATTATTATAATTCCCTTGTTTTTCAAACCTTTATCTTGATACGATGTATGGTACTTGAAAGATGTGGAGTGTTTTGATGGCCAAAGATGACATTGTCTCAATATAGTAACATCCTTTTCTATTTTCGTAACGACGTAGCTATATTTAGCGTGTTGCCATTATTTTTAGATTCTCCTGTATTAGAAATTAGAATTGGCCTAGTCTAGTGTGTGTCTAATTTAGTTCAATAGAAAAGTGAAATTATCAAAGTATTATTGTCATGTACTTCATATTCCCCGACAGACAATACATCTATTTACAGATTTCCTATTGTCAAGGGAAACTTCTTTTTTCTACGTTTTTTTTCTAATCACAAGAATAAGTAGTCTTCATGGATTTTTAGTCTGAAAATAATTTCTTTGTCTTTGTTTGCTCTTATTATTAGTTTTAAATAGACTAATTTTAGCGATAATTGACTCCCCTTTTTAAAATCAAGAAATCAACAAGAGATCAATAATCAAGTTAGACAATTGCACTAATGAAACATAATTTTCTACCATGAGTGGTTAAAATAAGATAGATTACTAAATAAATAAACGTCCATTTAAAATTCATTTGACACTAAAACAGTTTTAGTTACTTTTGTCTTCTGTCGTACTCTCAATATCTTAATTAAGCTCTTCATGTACCGAAAATAGAAACAGAGGATTTTTTTGACGTTTTATTGATTGTGCAGTTTTTGCAAAACCTTGCCATTTTATTCCTGTAAGACGGTCTTCTGAGTTTTAGTTTTCAATATCCAATTTTAGCTCATTGATGCTTGATTTGTAGAAAATTCCAGCATGTTAGACTTGTAAAACTTTTTTAATGTTTAATTCTCATTCAGTTTCTGTCATTTGAATCTGTGGCTGTCTTTCACGAAAATTACTTTAATTAATAAAAGTTATGTAAGAGATGTATGTTCTCTTTTTGTGACCTTGACCAGTGCTTCTATAGATAGGAGAATATCTTCTATAAGTCCCAGTACGGATAGTACATTTCCTTTGGACGACTAATTATCCCAAGAAAGACTGAACAATTATTTTGTAATTTCTAATAAAATAGGATTCTATCTGATAGGACCTATCTGAAATGAAATACTGATTTATTGTTTAGAGAGATAATGATTTTTGCTGAATATTTAAATCTTATAACGAGATCTGTCAATCAAATATGGTATTACTGTCATCACAGTTGTATTAGCTTCATCAAGCACAAAAAATGGCTTGCCAGCTTGTGGTAAGTTAAAAATAGAATGCTGCCATAGACTTCATGATTAGCATCCTCAATTTGTAAGCACCAGGTTGTCTAGGTCAGATGACTGCACAACCAATTTAAAGTAACCATCCCAGATAGATCTGATGGTGGTAATTTTCAAGTTTATGCCATAAGGAGGTCATTAGAAAAGAAAAAAAGGAAAAACTTATTAAATTCACTCACTATGGTCTTCACTTGATCATTTAATTGACATATGACATCACAATTTACAATAATTTTTGGTTAAGCTTATAGAATCTTCCCTCATATGATGCATGAACATCACAATATTCATGAAATATATATTTCCTGGATTCACTAATTAAACCATGTCTTCCATTATTTTGGTTCAGTATGCATGCCCATTGAGGGGATTGTAAAGAGGTGTTTTTGAACTTTTTATGTGTATCTGGAACACTACTGGCATCGATTTGCACCATTCCAATTCTTTTTTGTCAAACATGGTTCATGTAATTCCATTAGAACTATATGATTAAGGACATTACATGTAGCAAAGTATTGCTGATCACTGTTTCACTGATCATTATTCCTTTATTTACCTCAATCTGACCTTTGAGCACTTGAAGTGTCAATTTCATTTAGTCAATGATTCCATCAATAGGAAACAGAAATTTAATTTTCCAACCTTTTGTTGTGGTGGAACACAATCAAGATGGTGAGTAGTAGTAATTTATCATCAAGTACTTGAGGTCATATTAGATTAAATCATTGGAATTCTCCATCTTGTAATCATACTGATTTCAACATCTAGAGCAATTCTTATCATTGGACAGTAGTTTTATTTTGTTGACATTTGTATTGTTCACAATTTCCAGCATTTGGCTCAATTTCGGATTTTGATGATTTTAACTGCTGGAGCAATTCTGATGATGTCATGGCCAGCTGCAGTTTTGTAATGTTCCCATTCTGATATGTAATTAATTGATAAGGTGCTCAGTAAGATGCTTGCTCACTTCAGGGTTCAATACTAGCATAAGTTGATATTTTTTTCCACAGTATCCCACTATAAGTGATGCAAGTCAGAGGAGCTGTATAGCCTCCTTTGAATGGGACAACAAATCTAGGCCCAGTGTTACAGGCTGTACAAGGTAAAGCTAGTTGAAAATGATGCTGATGGACAATATTGCTATTAAGACCAAAGCTAATAATATCAATGTTGACCATGAAACTGAGAAAATGGAATTCAGTAATTATAATGAGATCTGTTCAGGTTGAATCATAGGATACTATCCATTTAACAATTCAACCTTCATCATTCTTCCTGCTATTGTTGTGATTTTAGAGTGTGATAACTCTTTGTCATCTTCATAATTCTTGCGAGTGTGTTTACTACCAGTTTGGTTAATTAAGGTCTAGGAACACATGTGCTGAGTACACTTCTATTGTTCAGCTTTTTTAAACACCCACATTTGACATACGATGAAAGTATGGATTTTTACTCAGGAGTCAATATCTCCTTGGACTAAGACAAATAGTTGTAGACCGTTAATTTAATTTTGATAATTTTCTGCTTGGTATAACATTGATTAGTACTAGAGATGGTGTAATGGATTCTGTATGATTAAGATGACAGTATTCTATGTTGAGGGGACACAAGTGCTAGCATTATTATGTCTTGAAGTATGCAGTCACCATATGGTGCTATATCTTGTTATCTTCCTTATTTCTTGTATTGCCTTTCAGTCTGCTGTCATATCTTTCTTTAACCTTCTACAAATTTCCATTAGCAAATATTCATTCTGCTGCACTTATTTGAAGAGCATTGATCTCATGTCCACAATGCAGGATGCTATTTCATGAAAACAGGTCAGAAACATATGTAGATTGTTGAGGATGATTTGACTGATAAATTCATTTTCATGGGTCAATCTCAATGGTAGAATAATGAACCAATGTGATTACTGTATCTCTTAAAAATCTTTAGTTAATCATTGTAAGGTGTTTGTGAAATAACCCTGGTCAGAAATGAAATATAATGTTCTACTTCTTTATACTTTTCTGTACATGATTTGACAAGTGAAGATGGACAATGCCATAAAGTATGCAAAGTGAAATTTTGTCTGGATAAGAGCATCAGTCTATCCTTCGCCGATTTCCTACTGCAAAGGATTTGCCTGTAGCATACCGAGCCTTGGTTTATCGTCCAAACTGAACGGCAAGATTTCTTCATGTCGGCCCCTCCAACCTGCATCACTGACCTGTAGGTGGAATGAGGTTCACGATCTATTCCTAGTTTGAACACTAAACCAAGTTAACCAGCAAGCATCTTATGTAGTGTTAATCCTGTATGCTACTTCAGCTGCCAGTATTTTCTACAAACAAAATTAATTGGAATGCAGAGAAAAATCTGATTTTGATACAAATTGGAAGTGTTCTTTCATCTATCAGAGGCACAGGAGTGGAAAATGAAACTTGAATTCAAACAGCCAAAAACCACAGCATAACTTTCCACATGAGTTGAATTTCAATCAAAATATTCTGTTTTATATTGACTTCAGTGAAGTTTTCTATGTTTTTGTAAATTCATTCATTGAAATCATTGAGTGTTTTTGTGCTTATTTAAACTTTACCTGTAATTCAAACAATCTAGAGTGCAAAAATGTACACCTTAGTTTTATAGTACAATTAAATTTTCAAATTAATAAAATGGTTAAAAAATATTATCACAAAATTATTTTTTTCTCAAGTGTTGCAACAGTTACGTTAAACTTTAACATTTGGATATCCAGTCATTAATTTTGTCAATGCCAAGGTTTGTCATATAACATTTCATTCATTAAATTTTCTGACGTCAAAATTGGTGAGGGGGAAGATGTTTGAAGGGGCTATATAAATGTTTTCATTTAAGGAATGAATGTGGATTTTGTTATCGTTATGGGGAAATAAACGCTGTCATGTACGTCTTGTCACATGATAAACCAGCATTTATTTCCCCATAACGATAACAAGATCCACATTCATTCCTTATAATTACATTGGTTTATCTTGTGTGATAAAATACGCTTAAATGTTCTTTTTTTTAATTGAAAAAATACCCAAAACCGTTGTTGCTTAATTCACCGATATCTGTCAATCAAGTTCACCGCCCCGCCCCTAACAATATAGTTCTATGAATAGACAGTCTTATTTGGATGATAGAATTTTCAAATATTTAATATTCCATTGAAATATTAACAAAATTGTAAATTTAAATAAATTGTAAAATTAGATTAGACTCTAGGTAAAAAACTTGGGTCAATCCTTGTTTTCGTTTTCGATGTATTCATACGCCTTATTGTCACGTGACAAACTACAGTTATTGGAAAATAAACGCCGGTTTGGCTAACTGGTCTTTTGAAGGGAGTGATAGTAGAAATGTAAATATTGATAAATATCAGTATATACATAATAAGATCAAGTAGATGTTGTTGTCTGATGTTGCTACCACTTATTTATTTGTATTAGATTAAAAATTTTATTCAGAATATGCAATGACTAGCTTTGTAATCTGCATGCAACAATTACTGACTTACAATCTACATGCAACAATAACTGACTTACAATCTACATGCAACAATCACTGATATACAATCTACATGCAAAAATAACTGATTTACAATCTACATGCAACAATCACTGATTTACAATCTACACGCAATAATAACTGATTTACAATCTACATGCAACAATAACCGATTTATAATTTGCATGCTACAAAGACTGACTTACAATCTACACGCAACAATAACTGATTTTCAATCTACATGCAACAATAACTGATTTACAATCTACATGCTAAAATAACTGATTTATAACCTACTTGCAACAAAGACGGACCTACAGTCTACTTGCAACAACCAATGACTGACAGTCTCTACTTGCAACAAAGACTGACTTACAGTCTACTTGCAACAAAAACTGACTAACAGTCTACTTGCAACAAAAACTGACTTACAATCTATATGCAACAATAACTGACAATAAATGACTTATAATCTATGTGCAATAATGACTTACAACAACAGGCAATATACTTGTTGATATAAGGAGGTTCTAGTTAGTTCAAAGGGTGTAAAACTGACACATACCCATTCAAACCCCAATCATAAGTCAAAGTCCATAAGGTTCGAAAATTAATGGAGGTAGAAATACTATTGACAACCTGACTAATCAATGGATGGTATTAAAGTAATTTAAAAGCTTGTGGAATTCTTGTAAAAAAATTTCTGTAAAAAAGACATTATCCAATCACAAAATCAATAAAAATTTGTGGAATTTCCATTTATTTATCACATGTTCGGATGAATAATTAATTTCTCGTCGAGAGATGAGTTTTTCTTAGAGTCAACGTTTCGTGAGGAATGAAGGCAAGTAAAAAGGGGAGGCAAAGGAATAGCATTGATTCAATTAGCTCATTTCTTGTAGAAACAAGGCTACATGAGGTGTGTTTTTACTCTCCAGGGATTTTTTTGTTACTCAATATGAAAATAATGGACATTTCATCTTTTCTGCCCATGATGAGAATTGATGAGAGGAATGTGACTCGGAAGAAAATATATAGTTTTGTTATTTTAAATAGTTTTAACGTGCCCAACTTGTATCACACAAGTCTTAATTTAGTTGCCCATCTATACATTTTTCAATATACCTTTGAGGCTTAGACCAACATTTCAAGAGGAAGCTTGGTCTGTAAGATTGAAGGTTCTGGCTTAATTTATGCTGAAAATGAATCCAAACCATGATTTAGAAAGTCTAGTATAAGGGGCACTAGGACTAGTCAGAAAAATGAGGAGTTGTTTTATTGGTTTTTGTTCCCAAGACCATAGAAACAGACTGTTCTGTTCCTGGCAGGGTCCAGGATTTCCCCGTTAGTGATTCTGGTCGAATGGTGAAATGATGAAAGTTTAAAGTCTATTGAAAAGGATAATAATATGTTTCAAATTGTGCACTAAACAACATCCATTGAAAATCGGAAAATAAAAAAAAGTAGGTTAATTTCACTTTCTAATCAAAATATCCTTCATTGTACACGGCATGATATTGCAGGTTTTAGTTTAATATAGGTTGTGTTGTGGGTGTTTTCTTTGATTTACTATTTTTAACACTGAAGCCACATTATCGTGCACGATCTTTGTAGATTAGCTGTTCCATAATGAATTGCAAGTTTCATTAATGAATAATCCATTCACTATTTCTAACACCCGAAGCAGAACTAACGTGCATGATCTTGTTCTAGATTTGCTCTACGATAATGAAATGAAAATTTCATTAATGAATTATCTATTATACTATCTGTTACCACTAATGCACCGAGCATCATTAATTCATTAACCTAAAGCTCATATAACAACATTGTTGTTCATGTATTTCATTCTATCTAAATGTATTATGTGACTCAGATATCTGATCCATCCCTTCATTCACTATCGAATCCAAGGTCCTTTGCCGTCATTGCACCATCATGTAAATAAAAAGTCTTACTCGTTTATTCCTTCAATCTGATTCATTTTATAATGCCTAATGCCTTTAAACCTGTGTCATGCAAAAAAAAGTCTTAGTCATCCATCCATCCATTTATTCATTCATTCATTATTCATTCAAGTTCTGTTTGATGCTGTAAATAGTGCAAATGTTTGATGCTACCTCTGTCAGCATGAAAATATAAAGTCTTGTTCATGTATTCATTCAATCTGGTTTCATGCTTTTTTCATTCATTCAATTTTTGTTTGATGATCCATTGAGTAGTGCTGATGCCTGAAGCCACCTCTGTGATCATGTCATATATGATCTTACTCATTAATATCAGTAGAGATCATCAATACAATGTTAGAGGCTGACACTCATTCCGTCAATAATGGAAAGTATGTGAGCCAATGAGGAGAGAGTGAGTGGGTGTCTAGAGAAACCATTCCGTAGGGATGCCAATCACTAGTATAATGGGCAAGTTATATCATATATAAAGGTATATTATATTAGAAGGTCCAGTTAGTTACTGGTATATATGTGAACAATATGAGTTATATACCTGTGTGATATATAATAACTGTGAGTTATCAACCTCATATACCACAGCTGGTAGTTGGTTAGAGGGCAATATCAACTATATACTATACCTATAATGGTTTATTTATACTATTGTGTAAAATATTGGTAGAATATTGGATATTTACCTGTTAACTGAATATATATATCATATTTCTCATGTTTTTTGTGTCATTGGATCAGATTGTAGTAAATAATTTACATTGTTTGTGATTTTTTATGTCATCTTGGAGACTGACAAATCTAAAGGTAAATCTATCAGTATATATTTGTTATTGTTATAGAAATTCCAGGCATGTAGGAATTGAAGACCATTTCCAAAATTTATGAAAATGACATTTTTGCACCTAGCAAACTGTGTAATTGATAATTTGATGTCGATAACTTGAGTTATGTCTTAAACTTAAATTAAATATATTTTAATTTTTACCAAAATGAATGAAAATATTTAAAATTGTGTTGCTCTTGATTCTAAATTATGAGGAAGGTTTTAGGGTGTTTTTACATAAAATAATGATCTTTGTCAACTGTTATATAGAGTTTTGATTTTTATGGGACATGAATTTTTTGAGTAATAAAGTGTAATATCTAATAGTAATGTCTAATCATGTACTGAAGGGTGGATACTATTTTCGTGAAGAAAATTGATCATTACCCATATTAAATTGTTCATGGTCAATTTTAAAACAAATTTCTAATGATTAGTTAAATTTGTGCAATTTATAACCAAAATCAATCCATGTTGTTTTGAGTTAGAATGAACAGGAACTTCATAAAGTACCTATGACTAAAAAGACATGTTTTTTTTATGTTTTAATATCTCCATGGATGTGCTCAAATGAATTTGCCATGTTATAGAGGGTTAATTTGCGAGGTATAGAGGGTTAATTAAGTAAAAATGTACTTTGTTAAGAATGGGTCAGGTGAATATTGATGACAGTGAATTGTACTGAATTGTATAAGTGAAAGTCTATAAATGAAAGATAGCATTGATTTCAAAATATATCAAATATTTGTACTTATCTGAGCATACAAATAAACCCAATATTAGGAGATGATAATTCCTTTCCTTTACCTTTAATGATTAATTCATCATGTACACTTGCCTTCTGAGAAAGCAGGAATACTGGGCTGCCTATTTTACAAGGACATTGTGTTTGATATATAGAAATATTTAGAATTTGGAAGTGACAGTTATCACAAAGAATGACTGTGTTTACTCTTAGCTTTGAAAACTGAAACATTTAGTTGTGAACCACTTGTCTTTTGATCCTGTATCTATAGGAGAATATCAGTCAAATTTATAATATCTTTCAGATGTATTAACTTTTCTCTTGTTAAATTGCAGTACCTTAATAACTGCTCTTAATGATTTTTGTAATGTTCATGAAATAGGCAGCATGTGGTTGAATTTACATGGAAATATTTGGCAAAGAATTTTTAATATCATTTTATACACCTAAATTTTCTTTTAATGTTACTCCTAAGCACATGCTGCTTCAAAGATAATGCTATGATCACTCCCTAAATGATTTTATGAACTACCAGAGATGGTTCCTGAAATTAAAACGGGAAATTTTTATTATTCTCATATTCCAGTTGTAGCTACTCTGAGCAGTATATTAATATATTTATGACTGTATCTCTCAAGGATTGTGTTGAATTTCAGTATTCTAGATAATTTCCCCTGACACTGCTATATGCTAATTATGTCCATATTTAATTGACTTTAATATAGATCTGTTTTTTTGATCCAACCAAACAACATGATGGTTGATTTTTTTTCCATGCTCACAATTTTGATGTTCATATATGGTTGTGACGAAAATATCCTTTGAGATCACCTAGCATACAGAGTTTAGACCAAACCTTTTGGGATTTTACAGAGGTTACTCTTGCATATAATCCCTGACATTTAGATCATGAAAATTCTGGAAATTTGCAGAAGTCACTTTTTCCATCCTAGCACTGACATTAAACAAGTTGATAATATATTCATCTTAGTATGTATATATTAAGCAACATTATTTAACTTATTTAGGCTGGAATTATGATATTTATTACAGTGCAGAATCAATATTGATCAATTTTCAAACTGGGATGACCATTTCTATTTTAGACCTAAAGTGTTCCTTTAACATTTTCAAATATGCAATAATTTCATATTTCTATTTAAAAATTTGTTAAGGATTATATTCTCTATTTTCTACTGAACATGTTGTCTGTTGACATGGCTGTATTGCTCCTTGCTTCAAAACTTTATAGTCATCTTTATATACATGCAGTTATGTAGTTAAATGTATAAATTCATAGTATTATATTCCCTAATTTCTATTGCAAAGTCTGTTAATTACACTGTTTTTATTAGCCATGACTTGATCATTCTTAATAATTCAAATAACAAAAATATCATCTCTGTCATTTTTATTTCTGGCAAAATTCCTAACCTTTTACAGACCAGAATAGTATATTTTTTTGAAAGTAGAGCATATTTGTAAAACTGAACAGAAAGGCACTTTTGTGTCACAATTATTAAAAATCTCTGAATAATGATAAGCAGAAAGGGCCATAAAAACAATTTCACTTCTGTGTGAGGTATATCTTACTAGTAACTAGCACAACTCCATTGTATTAACCTAATAAGGAGAAGGACAGTTGGATATAAAATTGCAGTAAAATCCCAATAAGGTGCAAGTATAAAACAAGTATTAATTTAGCTCAATTAAATGCTAATTAGAAGAGAGTAAAACTTTATTTCATTAACCAAACAAGATCTATATGAGTACAGTATTAGGTGTTATAAGAGATATTTCAAGAAGACAATTAGGGAGCACAATAAAATGTATATCAGTAAGGCATAAAACTCCATTAAATGATCTCAACAAAATGCTGATTACAAAAGTATAAAACTCACTTCATTAGCCCACTTGAGATGTACAAATTCGTTTGTTTTATTCAAACTGGGGTAAAATAGTAATGTAAAAATGTAACAGAAGAAAGTAAAACACCCTTCTGTTAATTGGTCTCTATCTGGATATAAATGAAATGGTGTTCAAAGTCTTTCTACACCAAATCAAGACAGCTATGTCATGCAATGTGGGATATTTGGCAGGTCATTTTCGATTTCCAACTCATGAAATCAAGGCAGGGAGCTCACAGGGCTTTAGTTTATTGTCCTATCCAAACAAAGGTGTTGTTTCCAAGTCAGCCCCTCCAATCTGCATCAGTGACAAGGGGAAACTGGTTTAGTTAGAACACACCTCACACTCTAAGCAACACCCTTCTGTATCTAGATTTAAGAATGATATTATAAATAGTAGAGGTCAGTAGGAACAACTATTTTTAATTCCCCAATATTTTGGCAAACTCTAAACACATTGTGGGAACCATCATGTAATTCTTGTATTACATCAATGATGTAATCTTCTTGACTTCTGATTCATTTTACAATTCAGCCAGTTTTGTATTTTTACAGTATGTACTGCTGGAATTTGGTGGAATTTTGGGAGGATTATAGTTGGTAGGCTACATCAAGATGTAGATATTTAATAAGCGAAAAAGTCAAGTGTTCACAAAATACTCAAGTAATGGAGTATGGTTTTGCTAGAATATATAGATATGGCAATATTTTCAAAATATTATCAACAATATAATGAACTAAGTTTTTATTTCTATTATAAGAATTGAATGTAGATAATGATTTGTAAGAATATCAATAAAAACAATATGGTTAAATGAATATCTATTATTATTATCCAGAATTATTACATTAATTGTAAATAATTGGCTGTTACATATAATTTAGATCTTTTTTCCCCCATTCAAATCTTTAAGAAACATTTTTTGGTTACATAAATCAAAAGTTTTTATAAAAGTTATTATCAAATTATCTTATGCACAATACATGTTTAATAAATGTCCCATGATTTTGCCAGGTTGATTCATTAGCTTACTTATTGACAAAATGTTACGTTTGTTTACCAATAGATCAGAATCAAAATAAATCAGAGTCTATATTGTTAAGAACTATATTTTGAACATCTACTCAGGTAAATGAAAAGCGACTAATGATCGCGAGTAATCTATATTTTACAACTGACGTACGATAATCTATATTTAGTAGATGTAACAGACTTGAAATTATTTTGTTTTGATCACTCCTATTACAGTTATTTACGAATTAAAATGTAATATGTTTTTAACCCCTAATTATCACCTATTGTCTATTTGTAGTAGTTAATAATTATATAGTTTCGATCGTCACATTGGTCGAAAGGTTGACAAAGTTTCTCTGATAATTGCATGGCATTGCCCACAGTTGTTAACAAAATAGGCATTAGAAATAACTAAAAAGAGGATACAAAGTTCAATGTTCATTTTATATTGTTTTTGTGACAATTTTATCATTAACAACTTGGTGTGGTGTGTAGGTCAATAACGAAACATAGAGGAAAAAACAAGTTAATTGTTTATCAGTTTATTCCTTTTCAAAAATTTGTTTGTAAAAATCATGACATGTCTCACAGAACTATATTTTAATAGTTACAACTTCTGACTTACGCAATAAGTGTTGTCTGAACCTTTTTATTTTAGCCAAAGAGTTGCATTACAATCATATATTTTTGGACCTGATTTGCCACCAATATGATTTCTTTTATCAATATTATTGATTTTGTGTGTCTGGAAGTATATATAAATTTTCAAAATCAGGAAACAAGCTCAACGTGTTTAAAAGTATAAAATTTAGATGGCAATTTCCTTTTAAGTCGAAAATCGAATAATTCAATATGGTTTAAATTAAGAATTACAATTATCTCCTGTTTTATTTTTCAATATAATGGAAATGGCTTGAAAAATAAACATGATTTCAGGTCCTTTTCTTCACATATCAATTGTATGTAAGTTTTTTGCAAATTTCCTAGAGTAATTGCTATTGTATCTTATGCAAAAGATGATTGAACGTCTGAGAGCCGATACATGATTATCCATGATAGTTTGGCATCATACGTTTTCTTTGCCTCAAAGGGATTTAACTTATTGCACTTAACTTCTAATTGATTACTGGTGAGGTCTGCCGTCAGCTTATGGGAGTTTGTGTGGCTCATTGAGGTCTGATCAAGATTTATACTTGTGGGATTTTCAGATGGTTTCTCCCACACTGATGCAGGTTAAAGATGCTGACTAGAAAAAAGTCATAGCATTTAGAGACATTAAGATGGTGAACTGAGGTGATTGTGATTCAGGATATGTTTAAAGGATCCTACCATATTGTGTTGAGTCATATTTCATATCATTTTGCAGTGAACTTTTGGACTGCATGGGATGTATCTAGCATGAAACAAATGGCAGACTTTTGTTTGTGAAATGACGTCCATTGTGTTCAGCCTACAAAAAATTGAACCCATTAAAAAGTATTTTGAACAGAAATTAGCCGTTTGTGACTGGTATACATATAGACCATCCAGTACTAGTAAGAAATAATTCTGTGGTATTTCGTCCCAGCCTGTAGGTTTTATTTCCTGTGGTGTCCAGGATTAAATACCCAATCAAAATTATTAACTGATATTAAATACGAGACGTTAATTAGCGAATAATTACCCAGCATGCATGAGTTATCAATCCTCCCCACTGCCGTGTTAATTATCTCCAACATTTCCGAACCCAATTATTCCTGCCGCGAACTTTCCTGATTTGATAGACAGTTAAATATATCATCAGAATCATAAGTTACTCATCATGGTTTATAGAGATTAAAATAAGTTCTACTTCTTACTCTTCTGTAAAATAAAATGAACTCTTATTCTGCTTTATACCTTTTTTGTGATCCTTTTCAGACTATGAGATGATTTTCTGCAGTGCAGCATTTCCCCCTATAATGAGCCCTTAAAGTGGTGTTTAGATCCCACTGTTTTGTACCTAATTGGTCATATACTCTATATTAAGTGCTATTTTGCAGTGCTAGAACTAAGGAAATGAAAATTTGTATGTCCTATTCTGCACCTGCCCTTTTTGTTTCGTATCATCATTAAAAGTTATTTAGTATGCGCATAATTAATTGTTATTCGCATTAATATATATTAAGAATTGATAGCATGGATAAGGAAGCTATTTGTACTATGATTAAAGGATTATAATATTAATAAGATACCTGATGAAGATAGTATGAAGATTTGTTAATAAAACAATAACTGTATAATGTCAAATTTATACCTGGGTTCTTTGTTAACATTTCAACAGCTGGTCACTTTTGAATTAACTATAATCTATGGACATGATGATGTGTTGGAACCTCAGACATGCTTGACAAATCCACAATCTTGCTAAACCAAGGTATATGGACCAAAGTTGCTCTCACTGCAATTGAATTTGCCAGAAATAACTATGTGGTTTATGTACTGTATGGAATTTACAGAAGAGCTAGCAGGAAATTTGAATCAAATATTTTTAGCAATTTAATATTGCATATGTCTTTTATATGGGTATATATGTTTAAAATCTGTATCATAGCACCGTACATTATGGATCTCCTGTCAAATGTGACAAGTGACTTGAACTTAATAGGTGTAGAAAATTAAAACTCCACCTAGTTTGCTGAGAGCCAGGATTAAGCAATTGATGGATAATGTTGCAAAATAATGATGATATAATGTTTATTATTTCACCTTACCTTGATCTTTATATTCATTCTTAAACTCATGGTGAAATATCATATTAAAGCTAAATTTTTCCAAAATTTCTCAAAAATAGGAAATTTTTAGCTGAACTGAGCAATATTTTAGCCTTCAAATCCATGTGTGTTCGCAATTATCCGAGTTAAAAAGACAAGTCATCTTTATCTTGAGACTCTGATATACATAAAAAGATATATAGAAATTGAAATTGCTAGTTTGAGGTATTTTTGAAGTAATTATGCTATTTTCATATAATTATAGTGCTTCTGAAGACTACTTACATGTATCCAAGACTAAAATCAACCCCTGAAAATGGAACTGGTCCTGTTAACTCTGTTGTGAAAAGTATATGGCATGCATATGATATTTAGTAAATGCTATAGGCATGATGGGTAGTCCAGGAAAGGTCAAACCACTTGGCAATGATCTTCCCTGGTCTTTTCCATACCCATTTACCGCTGGAATAACATGTACTGTATTAGGATTGACTTATTCAAGACCACCAGACTTTCATTCTGATGGAATACCGTGGTGAGAATCATATGACAATTTCAAATTCATATTTTCAGTTTATCCCTAGTTGATAGTCTGAACTTTTTTAACCAATTGATACGTTATACAATATATTCTCTGTATTATCAATTACATTTGTTAATATTTTTACACTTTTAGCCTTTTTCTGCCTCCTACATGTTGTGACATTTGGCACTAAGATTTCAAAATCGGCTCAGATTTAACCTTCTTTTTTTTATCTGACTGACCTTTATGATTTGATGAATTGATAGAGACGTCATTTTGATCCAGAACGATCATAGATTATATTATTTGACCTTCTCAGCTGTACAAGTATTAATGTCTGTGTGGGGGATGTTTAATAGTGGGGGTGTTCGAGTGTTTCCAACAACAACTAGACCCTCAGTCTTCTTATGTTCAACAGTAAAGCAAATGTTACTGATAATGTGTTCAATGTAAGGTACAAGATAGTACTGATAGTCTTTCAATTACTTTGCCTTGCAAGGAAAAGTACGAATATTTTTAGATTTGACAAGTTGGGCTGGTACTTTTTGGCTAGGTCATCATCAAAATGAGATTAAGAACAATTAAAGAAATCAAAGACATCAATTTTTATATAAGGGCTGCATCAAGGCAAATGAGGCGATGAGAAATTTTGTTCGCAAGATTAAAAGAATAAAAGTGATATCTACAAAATACATCGCTTTTTGACGTTTATGGTGAAGTTTCTGCCTTGATCCTATATTTATTGTAGAGTGTGAAACTGTATGTGACTTTAGTCAGCAATCACCACACCTTCTAACAATATTATTTATCAAAAGAAATATATATTTTATGTTTTATGATGAATATAATGTCAAGTTTTATAGTCTAAAAACTATCCTAGGTGTTGTCACAACATTATTTTTCTCATTATAAAATAAATGTATTTGATTGTGAAAAGTTCATTATAACTGGGGAAAAGAGTTTAAAGTAATGTTGTAGACATTTATTTATTGCGTAATAGTTTAATGCTGAAGTAGGTTATCACCTAACTCTGGGGTAATATTAGAGTAGAATGTTATATCCTGTGATTTTCAAACAATTTTGTTGAAGACAGGATCTATATCTCAAAAACTGCTGTATAACAATCCAAAAATTTATTTGTGAATGCAGATTGCAATTGAGACTGAGGTTTTTAAATAATTTAGATGCAACTAACAATGAATAGACTACCCTTGTTATAACTTATAAAACTGGGACTTAAGGCAACAGGCGCATAATAAATTGCAGCAAACCTGAAATATGCTGCAGTCTGAAGGTCCTTCTGTTCTTTTTGTTGATGTACAGAATTGGCAAAGATGATTGCTCTGGTGATAGCTCTCATCTGCAGTGAAAGAAGTAGTGAGAATGTTGCTCAGCTGACAGATTCACAAGGCAGGCAGCTCAGCTCAGCTCAGTTGGTTCCTGTTGTCTAAAGGCTTCAGAATTCCTTTATTTTGTCTCTTCATTGGAAGTCTAAACTGTGTTTCTATCATTTCAGAAATCCATCCTTAATATTGTAAGTTCCGGTTTGATAAGTTTATTATATACATAGGACCTTCGCTCTGTTACACATATTGTTTTACATGTACATAATGCATGGCTGACTAGTCATTTAGATCAACATTAAACACATAGTGTGATGACATTTAAATGGTTAGATCTCAAAATATCTAGCGAAAACAATTATATCACAAATGTCACAAAAGTTTTACTGGCATGGCCGTGAAAAGTCATCTCTGTAATGACATTGTGCCCTATCCCACTGTTCTGATCCTCGATAATCTACAAAGAGCAGACTAATGCTGCTGTCCTGGCAAAATATCCCTCATTGCACCGTGCATGGCATTGCCCGTCTTCATTAGCACACATGTGCAGAAAAGTAGAACATAAAACTTCATTTCTGATCCTCCGTGGGGCTAATGAAATGGGTTTTCCAAGCGAGAGAGAGAAAAAAACTTTTAGAACATGCTACTGACATGGCAGGCCATTCTGTTTTAAGAGTCCATATAGCTTATGCTTATTAAGTATTTTGTTTAGTCAGCTGGACATCCCTTTTTGAGAGTCCACATAGCTATTACTATTTACTTCATATACTAAGTAATATGTTCAGTACCTTGTGGACAAAAGGAAAAAAAATTCTCGACTGTTCCACTGGTTGTAATGTTATCATTGTTAAGCAGAGTGCAATTAGGGAAACCACTTTTGACTAACCTAGGAAACTAGGTAGAAAATATTAAAGAACTTTGTCAAACATTTGGGACAGGTTTAAATCAATTTGAAGACTAAAAATATGCACAAATATCAAGTAAAACTTCCATGTTACAGAGATCATCTAAATTCTTAAAGTACAATTTTGTTCTGTTTGTCTTTTATAATGTTTTGTTTTGTTTTAAAAGTGCAGATTATTGGTTAGTGGAAAGTTCAGAATAGTGGTAAGAACTAAAATAGAACAAATCAAACATAAACCGATAATTAAAAAAATATAAAAAAAAAGGCCTCAACAAGGAAATAATACATCATTTAATTCTTCATAACTCTACTATTTTGATAATTGGCATTATTTTTCTCATTTCTGCAAATATGGCAGATTTAATCCATTATAATTGAAAGGTTGCCATGGTAATGGATCTATTTTAATATTTTATTCCTTATAATGTCATTTAAGATTCATCTTGCTATCTTAACATCTTGTAGGAGTCGAAAAATTTTATAATTAGTTTCTAAGATTGATTTTAAGGTTTTCTGGGGAACAGATATTTTTGAATTATTTTCTCCAATTCTAGACTAAAACATATCATAAAATGACAGACTATTTTAAAATAGTTTTCTTAAACTGACACATGCAGATGGGACTTTTTATCCAACCAATGAGATTACTGATACTCTAAATTCAACCAATGAAATGAAAGGTTAAATATTTGAAATATGACGTGAATTGCCATTGTAAATAAGAGTTATTTGAGATGTAAAATTATTAAAAAAGATCATTTTAAAATTACATATAAGAAAATGAAGAAATACGTCCAAAAAAGTCAAAGTAGTATTAGTTTTGTTATAAGCCTTAAGGAGTGAAGAATGAAAATAGTAAAAATTTATTACAAGGGTTCAAAAGAAGGTTTGACACCTGGGATACTATAAAGTGCATCTCAGATTACCAGTTCAGAGATCACTGTCTTACAAAACAAGTGAAAGATGATAAGTAATACTAAAATATTTAGGAAAAGATGCATGCATTACTTGATCAATTATTCAGTGAGTAGCAGAGAACTGCAGGATCATCAAGAGAGAGAGTATACCCTATTGCATTTCCCATTTTCAGGCAATGTGATTAAATGTACAATCTGACCTGATAATGTATCTAAACCTGAAAACCCATTCATTCCATTGATTGACTATATAGTACCAGTATCATAAAAATTTACATAGAAAAAGTTGTTGATTAGCTTAATCTATTTAATATTATTCTACCTTCCCATCAAATAAAATGGCTATGTCTAACTTTTATGATCTAACTTGATAGAAATTCTATTTGAGTCTAAAATAACACAAAAGAATTATTATGCAAGACAAAGTTTATGCCTGTGGCACATTTACTTGAAGTTGAGACAAAGTGTGGGTGTTACTTCAAGACATTTCTCCCATTGAGGTATTGATCAGAACATATTTGATCTACTAACACACGTTTATGTGTTGTAAAGCAGCTTTTGTCAGACATGACTGGTGCATACATTTAAATTAACAGCCCTCGTCTATTGGCACAATTGGTATTTCTTTGCAAAGATTAACCCTGTAAACGGTTAAGCAATTTGAGACTACTGAAGTGATCTTTGAATAGTTCTTAGAACTGAAAAGTTAAAATTTGGTAGTGTAAATAGGGCTAATGACAGTGCTGAGAGAAATTTAGTTGTTGACCCACATTAACAGACTAGAATTTGAATGCCACCCCCTCACAATAGATAATATTGTCAAGGTTACATCAGGTTGTTGTGTAAGCCTATTGTCTCAATTGTTTAATGCTGGATAATCTATATTTACATAGTATCTTCCAGTCTGAAACTAATATTGACAACAATCATCATAATCGTAGTTTAGATTATCAGCATTAGCAAATTGGTTATATAATGAGGATTTTGAGCATTGGACCCAAAAGAACTTGAGTTCTTTCCTCTCAGAGTAGGAACCACATTCTCCTTCAGACAGACAGTTAACACTTTGCATAGGACATTAAAGGACCAAATTTCTACCTGCTAGGACTGACAATTGCCTTTGATTTTAGAGAAATTATTGAATGGTGGTTTAATTCTTTACGTGTCTGTGGTTTGCAAACACTTGACAGTTATATCATATTACATAATAAATAATTGACAAAATACATGACATTTTGAAAGAATTTGAATGGAAAAAATCTATTTTGGTTTGTGCACAATATCTGAAAGTTATTGACATGTTTGGAAAGTGGGTAGGAACAAGTATGTATAACAGAGCTTCAGCCAGTTGGCATACATATAATAACTGGACCTCTGTTGTGCTTGCTACACTAACAACACGTATGAATGGTCTAATGGTGAACAGGCAAGATGTCTATTTAGCATTGACAACCAGGAACCCAATGACATTACCAAAAGTGTATGACGTGAATTTCTTCCAATCAGTGTCAAGTATAGCTCCAACCTGTCCCTTTCATGCAAAGACGGAATGGGTAACCAGTTTACAATACATATAGCTGAAATAGAATGGAAGCAAATGATAATCAAAATAAATATAATGTGATATTGATGGATGAGAAATATCAGAAATAAATTCTGTGGTTTATTTACATATATAAAAGTATTTCATAGTGTGGGTTTGATAGATAAAATAGATTTGTTTTGGATTTGAAATGATGACATCAAGTTTGTATGTAGGTAGACCTGTTTTATATCGTGACATAGAGAGACGTCATGAGAAATATGTAGGAAGATGAAATAGTTGCATTCTATCCATACTTACAGATAATAATATTATGTTGAAAATAGAAAGAATCATGCAAATCTGGTTCTCAAAAAAAAAACTTAATATAAAGTAGAACCGTCTCTAATCATATGATCCAAATTGTTTTTTTAATGTTAGTGGGGCAAACATTCAACATGGAGAATTGAGAATCACAGAATTCACCCAAAATTTCCTGTCTAATGCGCAAATAAATAACACAAATCATTCAAATTGATAAAGTGTTTAGATTTTACATCAGTTAGCCACAGATGGCTATTAGTGCCGTCTATTTTTGTTGTAAAGTCTTAGACATTGACAAATGCAGAAATCACATGAAAAAAAATGTTTGATCTAAACAGTGATCTGCGTCTGAAATGACTTTTTGGTGAAAAAAATATCACACACCTTTCAGCCCAAGAATCTCTCATGAAGAAAAAAATGTTTGATCTAAACAGTGATCTGCGTCTGAAATGACTTTTTGGTGAAAAAAATATCACACACCTTTCAGCCCAAGAATCTCTCATGAAGAAAGTGAAGTGTTTATTATTACATTTTTAGAATACTAATTGATTCCAGAGATGATCCATTCAGAACACAAAAAGGTTGAAAATTTTAATGTAAGAGGTCAGACTTGTAACAAACATTTATCTTAAGAATTTTGGAGAAACAGAGACCACAACTTATTTTGTACATCACTTGGAAGCTTTTAACAATTTTTTTTTACCACAAAAATGTTCAATTCCTTTGGGGATATTCCATTAAAACACCTTTCCTTAAAAGCAGATGTTAATATTGACCTGAATGCTATTATCAAGGATAACACTGTACCTGTTCCTATGAAAGATTGTTACCTATGCCTGTGTTGTTGATAACACCACATTATAATCAGGTATAACACTATTAATTAATTAAACTTGATTAAGATCTACATAACTCTCTAAATTATAATTAATAACATCTTTATATAAACCATATGACCCCATAGGCAACTATTAAATTTTTGTCTGATTCTGATGCTTATTGGTTTATATCTGGAGGAAGATTGTATGCTGCTAGTCTTTTCAATGGTCTATTATCAACTAGACTGCATCTATATTTATAATGACACTTTATATACGCCTTACTTCATCAATATTTAAAAAATTCTTAAAAAAAACTTGCTGTGGAAGTTTGAATTGTTGTCACAGTTTTGGCAGTTAAGGTAGATAAGGTCATTTAGGATGGACACACGAGAGTCATAAAACACAAATTGTATCCTTGTAAAAATGCCCATTGCATCCCTGTCAGAATTTTTTTTTTTCACATAACCATTTGCACAAAGAAAATGTGTGATTTTCTTGTAAGGGTGATAATATTATATTGAAACTGTTGGCTCTCTCTTGGCAACAACGGACAAAAAAAAACTCTTATCGTAAATTCAGGTCTATTTTGGAAGCATTGACTAATTATGAGTTTAAATTTGCCTTGAATTTGAAATGAAATGTACTGGTAACTGAGACTGGGATTACTTGGATTTGCCATTTACTTGGAATTGCCATTTACCATTTACCTGGAATGCTATTTACATTAAATTGCCATTAACATGGATTTGACCTTTACTTGGAATTGCCATTTACATGGATTTGACCTTTACTTGGAATTGCCATTTACATGGATTTGACCTTTACTTGGAATTGCCATTTACATGGATTTGACCTTTACTTGGAATTGCCATTTACATGGATTTGACCTTTACTTGGAATTGCCATTTACATGGATTTGACCTTTACTTGGAATTGCCATTTACATGGATTTGACCTTTACTTGGAATTGCCATTTACATGGATTTGACTTTTACTTGGAATTGACATTTACTTTGAGTTGACAATAACTTGGAAATGGATTTGGTCATTTACCTCAATGTCTCCCTTTAAATTCACACCTGGTTGGTCATTTTTCACCCAAATCCCCTTCCTTTTGAAGTAGCACCCATCCTCTTCATCTTATCTGTAACTAGTTAGCCAATTTATGAATAGCTGATAAAGATATAAGTATGTTTGGCCTAATGTTTCTAAATATAATCTTTGTGAGATTAGAAGTTAGCACCTTATGGTGTCTATCAATTATACAGGAGATTTAGGGATGTTACTTCATTTTCAACAGCTAACAATTACCCTCAGTTCTATAAATAGATTGGGCTTCCTGATGATTTCATTAACCTGATTATTAGCCAGCATTTCATTGGCATTCATTCATTCATTCCTTCCTTCCTTTCCATTCAGCATTCACCTACATTCTACAACATATACATTCATATCAATCTACCGTGAATATGTGTTCATTGACATATTGCATGTTTACTGAAACAAAGAATCTGAGATACACTAAGGGAATTTCCTACAATCCTTCTGTACCAGGTCTTCTCAAATGGCAGCCTGCGACACATCCAAGAGTGGCCAGCGGCCAGCAGACATTACTACAAAGAATAATAAAGATTATAATTATAAAAAAAAATTATAATTTAAAAAAATATAATTTATGAAATTCCAAAAATAATAAAATAGCATAAATAGAACAATAATAAAAATATTTTATGGCACTACTCCAATTAAATTGTGGTCATGACCTATCCCCCTAAACTTCTGGATATCTTTGCCACCCGATTTGTTCATCTCAAACCACTAGGCATTAGAGTATGCAAGCATGGCTAGCTCAACATTGCGTTCTTGCCACATGAACATCGCAAAGAGCAAATCAAGAGGCAGTCTCTCACATGACCATTTGGACCAAATTTTATGGATTGCTAGTACTTCAATTATGCCTAACTTCAAGAACCTCACCTTAGCTCACCATTTCAGTCATTAACCCTTTTTTGATGCAAAATAAGTGCCAAAACTGTGTTAAACATTAGAGCCTCCAGCTTCTCTAGCTAAGCTCTATTTGGCCCTTCTATTTCATTCATAAAATGCATCTGGCCCATTAAAATAATTAATTGATTAGGCCTATTCTACACTATTTCAACCCCAGTTTCTGATCCCTGTTTGGTCCAGAAATCATTCATTCCTTCTGACCCCTGTGCCTTACTCTTTCACTTCACCAGAAACCATTCAGACTCTTTTCTTACCCCACTCTCACTAGAATCATTCATTCACTCTAACCTCTGTCTAATCTCTCCTACTTCTCTAATCTCTAACTCTCTCACTAGACCAGAAAGGATGATGTTTCCTGTTTATGATGACTATTGTATTGAAATAAGATAGTTATTCACAGTAAATTAAGTTTTATGGTGTCTAGGAAGTGTAAACAATTCTATGCCTCATTACCAGCTAACAAATCATAAATCATATTGGAAGAAAATCTATATCAAGGCAGCTTAGTTCTGTCTGATTAGAGTTTTGAAATATTGCTCATATATTTTGCTCATTTCAGTAGTTTGATTATTGATTTTATGGAAATGTACTTTTCCGGGTCAGTTTCTTACTCAGATGCATGGGATAATGGGATACGTTTCTTTTGAAAAATAAATATGAAAAACAATATGCCAGCACTTTAAGATACCCCGAAGTTTGACGTTTTGGAAAGATTTTTCAAGATTTCTTGTCCTTAGTGAATAACATGCCCAATTAGAAAAAAGCTTTCTTGTTCTGAGAACAAAACATAGGACTATTGCAATAATATATTTAAGTTTTTACTGCATCAGATGTTCTGAATAACATCAGTGAAGCAGAACCTAGTTCTAATTGAATAACTTGTAAAAATTATAAAAAAGCTCTCTATTTCATTTTGTTTCTGAAACAATATGATCAAAAGAATACAACTATGTGGCCCCAAGACGCACCATGTCAAGATCCGATATATTAAAGTTATTATTGCTTCAGATATTCTGAATAGTTTTAGCGAAGCATAACCTAGTTCTAATTGAATAACCTGTAATTAGTCAAAAGAACTGTATTTCATTTTGTTTCTCAGAGACTTATAAAAAAGAATACAACTATTTGGCCCCAAGACACCCCATGTCAAGATAAAATATAATAAAGTTATTAAGACTTGAGATATTCTGAATAGTTTCAGTTGAGAAGAAATCAGTCCTGGGTGGATTATGGCAATAATATATTGATAAACCTACTGTTCACTTGTTACAGTCTACTGAATTTCATAGTTCCTGATTTTCAATGAAAGCATCAATATTTTAAAATTTTTACTGTTGACTAGTGTATTACATTGCTGTTTTTGTATCAGAGATTATGTCATAGAGTTTCTTTTCTCTATAAGATTGAAAATGATAAAAAAAATTTATTTAGCATTAGTAGCTATGTGAACTCCATGAAATACATGAGAATGACGTTGTGACTTTGTGTTGATTTGATGAATGACTTTAAAGAATAAGAGGGTAGTCTACTGTCTGATCCCCTAGATAGCACTATCAGTAGTATTGTTGATCCTCTACTTTAATGTTTTATGTAATAAACATTAGCTAAATGAACTGTAAAAAACTTGAAAAATGACTTTGAGAACAGTAGCAGACCTATCAAACTTTTTGTCTGAAATAAATGTACCAATCAAGCAATAATGGCATTGTAAACTCTAAGAAATTTGCAGACCAAGTAGAGGAGTGAACCAAAGTTTTGTTCATTATGGTGGGGAACAAAATACCAACTGATAAATAATATCAGCCTTGTGAACAGTAAGAAAGAAATTCTTACATGTATAACTCAGTCACAAAGTTTGAGACTGACTGGACATTGATGAGGTGGATCCATTAGAGAGAAATCCTTGAATCACAGACCAAGTCTCAAAGGATGAAAGTGACTGAAATGGGGTTGATTTGTTTGTCATGAAATACAGTTGAGTTTCTTCATTATCAAATATCAGATTTTTGTTATAAAATTCCATTGAGTTTCTTATTATGCACCAATGAAATGACACGTGTAGAAGAATCCTTGGCCCCATCGACATATTGAAGATTAATCTGTCTTTCAGTTATAAGAAAACAAACCTAACACAATTATAATTCCAAGTTTTTTAATTGTTTCCTTTTACTTAATGAGATGTACTTAAACGATAATTCAAATTTATTTTCTACGGACAATTTTATTGATTTCTACTAAAAGAATGTTAAAAGCATTTTAGCTATTTCTATTTATATGTACTTTGTTTAAGTTTTTCATTAAAATTGGACTGTTTTTTGTTGTTAAGAAAAAGAGAAGACTAATGCTGCGTTATGTCAAATTTTCTCAACATAATGCATGGCATTGTCTGTCTGTGTTACCTCAATCAGGTACAGATGTGGTATCATTTTATGAAGTTTTTTTTTAAATTTTTGATTTAAAATGCTATTTGATAGTTGGGAAGGTCATCTTTAGACCTTGTAAAATACAGGGTATTAGGCTAGGTATGACCTATAACAAATAGTTTATATCCTGAATTAGTAGAGTCCAGGGACCCCCCAGAGTAATTGTTAATTTCCTACTACATATATTGTTCTATAAATAATAGATAAAATATATTCCACGAAATGCCAGCATTAATCTGATTCTCATCATCATTAACAAGCTATCAGGCTTGTATTAGACAGTTATATTCCATGCCAATCTAGTATATTTACCATGGATCCCAAAGAGCAAGGATGTTGCTTTGTTTTATATCTGATGCAACTTGGAGACATGATTTGTGAACTAGTTATTCATTTCTAAGAATCCATTTAGCTGATAACTGGTTGTTTCATGGTATAATGCTATGTAATGGAAGAAAATGCCTCACTTTTGAAACAGCACCTAACTTTAGAATTGTCTAATTATTTTCAATTAAGTTTATTTAATTCAAATTTGACCACCTTTTACTACCTTTGTTGGCAAGTTATCATGTTTTGTCCTAGCATTTAGTTTGGTACCTACTCCTGTAACAACATATATCATTTGATGCTGCAAGGAACATATTCTCAGAATGTCATAAAAACAGACAATAGGATCTTGCTTTCATTGCTTGAATGTCTGCCAGAGAAAATATTAAAATGGATCGGAAGTGTGAAGCCATCTTTAAGAAGTAAGTCTGTCAGATTAAGAAATACATCAATAATACATGAGACACGATGGCCTGGAAGCAATTGAAGTATGTATAGAAGAGATGGTCTATTGTAAGACATCAGCCTTAATGATCCATTCACACCTGGACTGAAATTAGGGCTTGTTTTAAAGGGATTTTAAAGAGATTTTTGTGTGTATTGAGATACAGGTAGCATCAATTTGCACCTTTCCAATTCTACTAAAGTTAAGTGTTTTAAGAAATCAGTATGTTTTATTAGCAGCTTTACAGGAGTGACAATATCAGTAAATCTACTGTTACAGAAACTACAAACCTATTCCAAAAATTTGATGCAAATAGAAGCCATTAATGGCCCTGATACTCTTAAAATTTTTAAAACATTAGTGAAATGCTGCTTTTTCTCTCTTAATAAATAGGCCAATATGAGGAATGAAATGGTATTTGAGTTGATAAATCCAGTCAAAGTGGCACAAAGGTTTCTATAACTGTCAGCTGAACAGCTTCAATAGCTACACCCAAAATAGTTGGCTTACTCTTGAAGAATATGAAGTTGCATATGCATAATTCTCAGAGAAATATTTAACACATATCTTGTTCCAAGTCCAAGTGTAAGTCCAATGATTTGTGTACAATGATACTCTATTGGTTAAATGTAGACATGTAAGCAGTACTGATGTAACTCTGGCTTGAATCAACCTGGATAAGACTTCCATTGCTCAGCTATAGTTTATTGATAAAATGGACTCCTCTTGTTTATAGTATAGAACTCTACAGTATCATATCATATCAGTATGGTAGCTCACTCAGGTAGTAGGAAGTAAGACTGGTAGAATCATAGTACTAACATGGACTAAATAGTATTTTATTTATCAGGAGATCATAGAATAAGGTAAATGCATTGGTTTAAATATCTAGTAGTAAATGATTAAATAGTATTTTATTTCACTGGAACTATAGGATAAGGTAAATGATTTGGTTTGGATATTCAAAGGTTCCTGTGTTAATGTTTATGATGTAGAAAAGTATCATTTTGAACTTCAGTGGCTGACTCAGGTAGTAGGAAATAAGACTGTTTGAATCACAGTTATGACATGGACAAATAGTATTTTATTTTACTCGAACTATAGAATTAGGTAAATGAATCTGCTGTATATTAAAAGAATATAGAGTTCTTGTGTGATGATGAGTTTAGAGTTTATGATGAAAATCTCTTCAGTAAAATTACATAGTACAGTGGGTTAGGAAATGAAATAGAAAGTTGGCATCATAAAACTGTTATGATCCAAATAATCCTCAAATACAGGTAAATTGGTTCAGTATTTAAAAAAGAATGGGATATAAATTATCATAGAATACTCAGGTAGAAGGTTGTGGGACTGTAAGAATGAACTAAGATGTACAGGATAAATTGTTAAACAAGTTCACAGTTTTTATTTCATGAGCTTGTCTTTAGAAGTAGTAGAATAAGTAGGCGAGGTTTTTCTTGGATCTGATTAATTCTCAGAATGTTAAGTTAAAGATGCTTGAAAAGATTAAATTCTGGTATTTATATGTAATAAATTGTCAATGTTTAAAAATACAATTCTCAGCTGGCTAATAGTGATGAAATGAGGTTTAATAAATAAAATAATATTGAGCACTGTGTTTTCAATTAGTACTGTTTATGTAACTACTTAAACTGTTTGTGTTTTCAAAGTAAAAATAATAATCTAGTTAACCATGAAATATAAAGTGAAAATAGTTTGTATTTACTCATAGTACTGTTATAAGGCATTGTCAGTGAGGCAGGACATGCTTACCCTCCGTTACACCTGTACCATTCTGAGAATCTATGTAGCTAATTGTATCAGTATTATTACAATACAATAAACTATTTTCACTGTTAAAATAGTGCTCAATGCATCAATTGTAGAGCAATGTAAAGATATTAAACAGAACCTAAAAAACATGCTGTTCATGCTATGCGATCTTGGTATATATTCAAATGGTATAGAAATAAGTTCTTAAAGGTATAAGCAGGGCATGCTTACTCTATACCACTGTTATTTCTCAACTGTGTTCTGTAATGTAAATTGGTGTTATTTTAAGTAAGTTTATTACTATGATGTATAGTATATAATTAAGATGAAAGAGTTTGTTTTCAAAATTGTTGATATTTGGAGAATGTTAATTTAGATTGAAGGTTGTAAAAGTTAATATATGATATAATTTGAAGAGAGACAGGTAGGGGAGGTGTGTTTTCTAGAGTAAAAACGTAAGTGACAATTAACAAGGGGCCTGCTGTAACAAAGTGATTCAATATTGGTAGCACAATTTGCATCAACTGAAATAACCTTTCTCAACCTGAGCTTTATGCAGCCAAGAACTGCAGAGTGTTAAACTTCATTTTATTCAATATTGCATTGGCAATAGGTTAGATTAATTGACCAAGGTGTAGAAATGAGTTTAATTTTAAAAGTTGTAATTGGCTAGATTGATATACAACAGTGTCATATCAATTACTATAGTAGAGTTTATGAATGGAAAGTTGTAGTTGAGGAAAGTTCTACCAGCTGACTGGACTACATGATTGATGGTATTGAACTCAGTGACCAAATCTCAACATGGCTACCAACATTCTTGTGGTCAGAATGAATTACTCATAACATGTCAATAGCCTGATAGTATAGCTGTAATGGAGTATTACCATGGCTGAAATGTTTGTAGATGGTTGAATGGTGTAATAAAATGCAGTTGATATTTCTGTGGTCTTGGTGAATTACTAATATAACTAATGGCATCATGTTTGATAGAAATAACAGAAACAAATGATTATGGATTAAATGTTTTTGATAAACATCTAAAGTCTTCATGTAAAAAGTATCATAATTTGTAAGAATTTAGAAGGAAATGCCACCAGTATTTCTATGGTTTATTAAGTAGCATAATCATAGTAATAGCTGATCAAATGGTTTTGGATAAATGGTTTGTGATACTTTGGAAGTCTTCTTGCAAGAAGTTCTAAGAAAATGCCATAGATAGATTTTATGTTTGAGTGAATTGCTAGCATATTGGTCAGTTGTATTTTCCATAACAAGAAAATTTACTAATTATCTAATATTCAAGTTGTACACTTGGAAATGCAAAATGGATCAGTACCAAAAGGCTAGGTCATGGACCAACTGAAGTCGAAAGCCATGTGAATTTTTATTCCTATTGCCTGCTAAGTATATGTACTGAAGCATTTCACACTTTTTAAGAAATTGGTTCCTGACATTCTGTGGTTTAAATAATTAACTATTAACAATATTGTTATTGAAATGGGGAACTGACATGCTTTAGTGGAACACCAATCATGATAAGAGCTCTGTTGTGAACATATGTCAGGTTTTCATTGGATAAAAATTATCCACTTCATGGCAAATTAGTGCAACTAGGTAGATTGGTTCTTTGCACTTATTGGACTGGAATATACTGATTGTACAGCAAGTTCTAGATAACCTCCAGATCACGGTAACCAGTGCAGTTTTGGAATGGTATTTGATAGCCATTTTTTTCTTATGATTTGAAATTGTCTTTGGATTTAATAATAATTTTAATTAAAAACATTAGTTAAAATCATTTGGAAGTTTGATTTTACTGAGGACAAATTCTATCAGCCAAAAACCTGGGCCATTTCCCGATATCAAAACCTGCTGAAACCTACACAACAGTTTTTGTCTAGTTTGCATCTTAGATTGAGGCGATGCCATACTTTATAAGCACATCCTACTATAGCTTGTTGTAAGTTCCCAGCATTCAATGGTTATGCTTTCCTATTTAAACTACTACTTTTATGGCTTCTGTCATTTGAAATTAAAGGGACATTTGTGCCATTTTGGTGGTTTGATTTGAGTCTTGAATATATGTAAATTGTCTTACTCATTATTTCTAACTATGTCATTTCTATATATCACAGAGTACTTAAAATCACAAGTCGTCATTTTAACATTCGAATGCGGATAATTCTGGTCACACATTTGGAGGTTCAAATTTCAATGGTGAGCTGTGAACTAATTGTCTTAGCTAACAAATTCCTGTTTCCATGACTAAAGTATGATTGGTCAAAAAAAAAATAGTGCATCTGTCCCTTTAAACGTAACAAGGTTGTTCTTGCCTACATTAACTGTATGATCATCCCTGGTCTCAAAAAGTTATTCTACTTATTGCATTCAATCAAACAGACTTTAGTAGCTCTTATTATTCTGTTGTAATGCATTTGCCAACTCACTGAAAAATATCTTTATCTAACATATCGACAGACAGTTGAAATGAGGTTGGTATTAGAAATGGACTATTGATAATACTATAATTAAGATAACCAGTGTGAAATGGTATAATTAAGTAATCACATACCATAGATACCGCCACTAAATAGTACCAATTATAGCAATTGCTTCCTTACCTTCACAGCTTCATAGCAAATTACACAAAACATAGACAAAACATTAACATTTTCTATTTTACAAGGTTTTTACAAATAACCTGAGTTTTTGTTTAAGCAAATCGCTTTGATAATCAGCATGTGGTACAAATCAAATCGCCTTAAATAAATAACAATCGGTATAACTGAGTTGAATGTTTACGTGTTTACTTGTTTACTTCACAATAATACACTGATTATTCAACAGTTAAATCTGCCAATTGAATATAATTTGCATAATGTCTTTCTCTTTGTTGTTATAAAATTTCAAACCCTGGTAAAAATAACATTTTTGTCTTTATTCCTATACTCTTAGAAAGGTTCTCTAAATTTGTTTACTTGTTGTCAATGTTGCCCACCATCTTGAATCTCAAACAAATCGTACAAAAGCCTTGTGAGCCACGATTTGGTCTTTTTGGGTATGCTCTTTTGCAAATTGCTAAGATAAATATGTATTGTAGGCAAATCATTGTAGGCGCTTTGCTTATATAAATGCACACATTGATCTGTGACGAAACAATTGTTTAAATAAAAAAAACCTCTTGTGTCAGTGCCTTCTGTTAGAAATAGTACTTGTTACATTACAATCACCCTTTGATTGATCAGAGCTTACAGAATGTGTAGGAGCAACTGTCTTGGAGTGGCATTTACACTGTTATCCAAATTATAACAGCATAATATGTACAACAAGGGTTTGTTCTTCATGGTGTTTTTAGCACAATTGGTTAGAGCGAGCTGGTGGGTAATGTCATTATGTCGTGGATTCTGTATGTCATTGGCATGTGCACGTCTGCTAACAATGAATAAGTCATCTTCACTCATAATTCCAGTTCACTGAGATGCAAATGAGAGGACCAGCCAGTAGAAAGATCCTTGTGAACCCATTTTTTTCTTTTGAAGAGGGAGGTATAAGAACTCCAACCAGACAAGCTATATAGCTAAAATGATATCCATGGGCTGATGTTGTATTGATGTTTAAATGACCGACTTATTTTACCAGTTCAGACTGTATGTTATGATAATTTGGTTACATTGGGTTTAATTATCCTGTCTGTCCAAGAATTACTCGTAAAGTCAAATCAAATTCATTGTTAAATTAGCGCACGCTAAATTTTAGGTCTGGGTAGTAGCTGAAAAATGTCTTATCTTAATTTTCCGCAAATTTACAGACTTTTCAATGAGATGTTGTTCTATATCCTGTGATACTTCAGGAAACGTTAAGACATTGATACTGATTAGTTTTGGTGACTTTTTGACCGTTATTCAGAATTCTATGGAAGGAGAAATCTCAAATGTGAAAAGTCTCCCCATCACAAGTTGCAAAAATGGATAAAATTAAGATTAAAATTTTGCACAGTAAAGAAGGAAGATATCAAGCTTCTTACTGAATTAGACAATTTCCCTGCTGTGATCAGAGATAAGTAAGAATGACATAGACATATCGTGGGTGACCACTGGAAACCTCGTATATGTCATATTTGGTCATTTTGACTTTTTGGTACCGTTCGAAAGCTCCTAAAAGCGCAGATCTTGTGATCAAAACTTCGTATTCTTAGCTTGATTGTAAATAACTCAAAAAGCACTAACTAAATAACACGTATATAAACAGTCAGATTTAAAACCTCGTAAAATATATTAATATACGAGGCTTAATTTTTCCCTATTCTGCGGATGAAAACCTCGTATACTGTATAATAGGCTGTAGAATTCAAATTGTTATATGAGGTTTATATTTTCAAAGAATGAAAACCATGTATAGCGGTAAAAAAAAATAATAAAAAAAATTTTAACAAAATACGTGTACAAATAGTTTTTTTGCCTTTTTCTCGAAAGGTAATTTCGCGTCATATATAGTTATATGAAGTTTCAAACAGTCATCTACAAAATACTTGATAAATTAAGACATATTTCAATATGTATTTTGGCATCCTTCAAATCTTATAAGGCAGAAAAAATACAGATGAAAAAGCTCTAATGTGAATACACTGAGTACATCAATGGTTATCACTAGATCAACTAAGGGAGATAATTGAATATTTGTGATAGATTATTGATAATAAAAGTGATTATATTTATGTCTAGGGAAGGTTTATCAGGAACAAAAGATGGCCTGAAGATATTTTCTCTTCTGCCAATCTCATCAAGTCTGATATTAGTCTTGATTTATTTATGATGAAGATGATAAATTTAGGTATTGAATCTTAATCCTTGTCTGACCTTCAAGGTGTTTGAAAAAGTGGAAACAAAATGCAGAATGGTTTTCCTAAATTTTTGGTCAAACTATGTTTTATAGTATTAGAGAAATGACTGAGTCTAAATCTTCCACTAACTTTCGAAGCCAATTTCCATACCTACCCTATATTTTTATATTTTTGTCAAAATTACAAGGGGTGATCTCTATTGAATTGTACTAAATAAGAAGGATACTCTACAAGAGTTATAGTCTAAAATCTCTGGCAGTTATAGTATTTGATCCAGCACAAATTGAGAGATTAAAAAGTTTCAGTTTATGTTATTCTTCATGTAATATGGTAAAGAAGATGTAAAACTCAGTTTCATTTTTCTCGATTCCTCGTCCTATCATAGACTTGAGAATAAAATGGCATCAAAATTTCATTCATGAGTTAATAAACATATCATCAGACTGTTTTACGGGTCTATTCATATTATTGTATTATTCTCTACCAATTTACTACCAATATTTCTATCATTATTCATAACCTTTAAATACATCTTATTGCTTCGGCTGAAGAAGATGAAATGATAATAGGCTCATAAAAGTTATGGTATTAGTCTTGGCTGTTAAAATTCATTGATGATGCAATTTGGAGGAAAATATTACGAATTGTATCTGACTTTCATCGTTCTATAAGAGTTTCTCTGGAATTTTGGGGAATCTACCATAGCAGTGATATTCAATTTTTTTTGACAAGACTATTATCCTAGTGTTTTTTTTTAAAAATCTTATGCTTTCAGTTGAATACATTGGAAATGAACATATTATTGTATTCCCCATCAGTGCATAACTTGAAACTTTTTGAAAATTAGATGCAAGTTATGTTTGGAAAGTATTTGGCTTTAAACATCAGATTTGCTACTTAGATGTTTTGACAAGCTGCGACTAGAAGTATGCTTTCAAAAAGATATTCCAATATCACCAAGTCCTAGGCCCATGCTTTTAATGGATTATTTTTCTTGTAATGCCAAGAAGAAAAAACAAATTTAAAAATTCTCTAACATAACCTTAATATGCTGATGATATAGCTAATCATTAGATAAGTTAATAATGTATTCAGATTTAATTGTTTTTTTATCTTATTTTATTAATTTTGTGATATACATAATTTGAAATGTTGTTATAATTAATGACATTTTAGATAAGGTGAATAAAATTATCATAAAATGAGAACTTGTTAAAGGGATGCAGTATTTAATTACCTGTATCACTTTTTAAAAGGCATATAATATGTTAAATAGAATCTGCCCACAATTAAGTTGTATCAGATGAATTTGAATTTCTGTTGGGGAAAAGTAAACAACCTTTTGTAACCTCTGTTGGTGCAAGTTGTTTTTATATGTGTACATTCAGATGAAAAGTGCAATCAGCTTTTCATTCTGCTCAGTGTTATAAGTAGCTGAAACTAAGATCAGCTAAAAATGTTAATTAAGACGACATATCCCTTTAATTGTGTTTATAGTTGGTTTTAACACAGTTGGTTGCAGGTCAGTGACAGTATGTTATAATAAATGAATTTGTTATATATTGTGAATATTCTCTATCATAGGCTACAGGTTACCTACTAATGTAAAGGTTAAATGTGCAAAAATTCCCTGTCCTATTGCCAGGTTGTATTTTTTGCGATTTGTCAAAAGTTAGATGTGTCAAATTTGGCTAGTAGGTGAATGCTAATTGTCTAACATGCAGTATATTTTTGCAGTATCAAGAAACTGAATAGTATATATTTTTTATTCTGAAATAAGGTTAAAGGAATAGTGAATATTGTCTCAGACTGGATTTCAGAGGCTGATGCAGAAACAGGTGATTGTTCTTCAGAAAATTCTGTAATAGAATTTAGTTGAGAAGTATTATAAAATTTTCTTAACAAAAGATTTTTTGAAGTAATGAAGGTCTGGTCTTTATTTAAGAATGATAAATGATTTAAAATTTCCTAAGATAATGAAGATTTATATTTTAAATGACAATTTGGTCTGGGTCAACTTGAACTTTGACCCTGGGACTGAAGCACATTTAAAAATTATGGTGGTGAGGTAAAATAATAGAATGCTAGAATAAACATTAGTTTCACAGATAGTATAGAATATACATTAAATATTAATATTTCTGACTGATTTCATAATGTCTGTTTGCATTGGAACAGCTTGGGGTCACAGAGTAAATGAAAAGGTGTGCTCTTTGATTATAGCAATTATTGAGGTGTGTGAATTTGTCTATGTGTGGAAGATGGAAATATCATGAAATACCTTGATTTGCATACTGTATCTTAAAATCAAAATACCAATACATTGTGATGTCTCTGATAGGGATGATCCTAGTAGTAGGCCCTGCTCTGCTCTGTTCTGCCTCACTTGTGTTGTTCAGAAAAGTAATATCATCATGTCACTGCAAACTGTTGGTTGTATTTCATTTCAGTTTTGTTAATGCCACATGAAAAAAAACAATTAATGTAGCTGTCAGTCCAGGCTTGATTTATATATTAAAATTGTTATGAGACGTGTCAAGTCATTTGTATGGCTTTCATGACAATTTTATTTGGTATATTCAGGTGTGATAGTAATTATATTCAGACTGGAAAATAGTTATACCTATCTATTTCATTATGAGGGGGTAAAAAATCCTGTGGGTTCAAGTTCTGGATTTGGATCATTTTGTTTTTATTCTGAACATACTTTAAGTTACGAGGTAAATTGTTATCAAGGACACAATAGTACAAGTATTTTGATCTTCGTATTGAGATTTTGTGTATTTTGTTCTGGTGCTGTGATGTTTTATTAGTTGTAAACAGCAACATTAGTGTATTTTGAAATAGTTTCGTGATAGTCAGTCTTTTTGGAAAATAAAAGATAAAGTGTGGAGGAGTTTTTTCTATAGTTGAACAGCACAAGTCTTGTTTGAACATCCAACAGGTTTGAATTATTTTAAAGTTTGAGACTTGTCCATTGTCAGATTTAGTATACAGTTTTGAGAGCAACACAATTATCATCTAAAAATTGAAATATGTTTTGGCAATTGAAGATCTAAATGACCGGATAATTTCTCTTTCTGCCCTTTTACCCCCCCATATTAAATATATCTTTTATTTCCAGTGAAAACCTATCATAAAGAAAGCAATATCACCAGTTTGACATTTTTATGATGGAACTTTGAACTGCAAGTGAAAGTAGTGCTGTATTTTATGAGAGAATAATTGAAAGGGATCTGTTTATGAATGAAAGTGTGACCATATAATATCGTTCATCAAATTTTCTCATATTATATTATTCAACATCCAATATTTTATCTGCGTATGATTGGTTTATATTTACTGCGTAAATATGGTTCACACTAAACAATGTTTTATTGGCAGTAATCCTGTCTTGTTGTAAATGGAGCCATAAAGAAGAGAAGAGTCAATGTTTTGAAGATGATGCCAGGAGAAATAAATCAATAATCACCATTGGATAAAACTTGGGTTTACAGTACTTTCAGCAATGATTTACAATACATAGATAGAAATTTTACAAAATTCATCATGAATATCTTCAAAAAATCACGCTCTAGGTCACCTTCTTTTGAAATTCCCAAATTATGTTTTCCATTACAAAAGCAAAAGAGATCCACTTCTGTGGATTGCCCTAGTCCAGAACCTACTCAACTGCAAGTTCCGTTTGAAAATCGTGGAAGGTCTTCCAGTTTTGATTCAAGCAGCTTGCAGCAAAGTGGATTCAATCTATTACAAGTTCCATTTGGAGATTCTAGATCCAATTCTTTAGATAATTCTCCAACTTGGAGTGCTTCTTCTGATGAAAATGTGTCCGAAGAGAAATATAACAAAAATTTAAAGTTACCAAAATATCAGAAAAGGAGGTCATCTTTGGATATTCCAAGAATATGTATGCATTGTCTTCATATGGAGACATTGGCTCAGGAGAAGCGAGCACATGATTTAACAAGTGCACAATCGGAGCCTCATAATTTACAGTTTGGAAGGTCAAGAAGTTTTAGTGATTGTTCTTCAACAGATTTGTCTGATCTTGACGATACTCTATCCAGTGAGGGAGAAAGTGACGATAAAAATGATCAGGAGAATATGATAGTGATTAGATCTGCCTCGGCCAGTCCTGTACCAACACAAACAAAAACAGATCAGTTAGATTATAAGAATGTTGTGACTTTACATGTCCCTGTGGTGAAACAACGGTCATCTTCTATGGACGCAGCATACATGGCTGTGCCTAAACTAAGTCCGAAACCTTTAAGGAAAGGATCATTTGATGATCGGAGATCGGATGAGCATAAACAAATACGATCTAGTTCTGTGGATGTAGCTTTCCCTACTGAAGAGGATGCTTCATTTAAAGCTATAACACACACTGGTGGCAAAGGACAGTAAGTCAGAATTTTATTCCTTTAAATGTTTATTTTCAGGAAACATATGATACAGATTGGTGTTATATGATGTACAACAAATGCATATAATACACAAGTAACTATACAATACTAACAGCTTACAAAACAACTACTTTACATATAGATCAATATGTAAACACATATTTCTAATAAATATTAATTCTACACAAAATAAGCCTTTCATGTACAAAAGCTTTCCATATTGTGATTATGTAATAATATTCTGTCACATATTCTTATATTTTTCTATTTTTTCTGTATTTTTTGATCCATTAAGATTTTCAATCCAGCAACAGCAGTATTTGATCCTTCCATGCGACAAATCTAATCTTTAGATAGAATTTATAAAACTGATGGTTATGTCTGAAAGTTAAGAGGTCGTAAAATCTGAGATTGAAAAGGTTCATTTAGCTATCAAAGATCACATGAAACGCCAGTCACATCAATTTTAAACTATTTATAGAAACAACATGTCTATATATGGAAACCATGTGAATGGATATAGCAATATTGAAAGGGGATTTATATTTCAATAGTTGAAAAAATTCTGAAAGTTCTCATATTAGATTGATAATATTTGCCTTAAAAACAACAACACTTTTTTTCTTCTTTCCTTTTTGGATGATCATAAAAACTACCTTACATGCTTTTTAAATGATAAAATTACTTGTTTACTAATAACAACCTGGTCACTTTGTCGAACATTAAAGAAACATGATGTTTTAAGAGTGATCAACCGAAGCCCTGTGTGTTACAGGCTGTGCATATTAAAAGTCCCTTGACAGTTAAAAATTGAAAAAGAGCAGGCTAATCATTGCCCATCTTCATTATCCCAAATGGTGCAGAAAAGTAGAACGTAAAACTCCATACATTTCATTTCATAAGAATGATCTCTTGTTGTACTCATCTGTTTTGTTGTCACCTGTATATTCACATGGAGCTGATTTAAAATATTGCTCTGTAAATAGTCTGTCTTCCATTTCTCCCTACATTTCTGGCCAAACTTTAATCCTCAGTCTTCTTTCATGTCCATATAATTATCTTAATTTACCACTGGCTTCCTGACCTGAAAAAAGGCTAAAATCATGATAATTAACAAATAGAGATCTATATACATGTCTTCCGCCTTCTTTTCACTAAATTTCTCCTTTCTAAATCGCAGACAAAAATAAATGAAGGAATTATCTTTTAAAGTTTTGTCCAGTAAAAGCATGTCTTATGAAAGAGTGAAACATGTCCAAACATAGACCTAGCTATTTATCTCTGCCGTTATCTGACTTTTACAAAAATTATTTTATTATTCACGAGTCTATAAGTAATAAAATAAAGTGCCTCTTGGCCAGATTGAGTTGAGAAAATGGCTATTAAAAAGTGAAGCCATATTTGGATTTGGTTATCAAACTCCAACCTGCTGAGTGGTGTTTTATTGATAACGGAGCCAATCAACTGATTTGAAAATGTCGAAGATCTTACGATCAATTTCAGCACTTTTAAAAGTTAAAAACGTCAGTGAATGTAATGTTGTAGAGGATGATTTATGATGAGATGGCAAGAAATTATTGCCAGTAATGTATTAATGGATATCATCATTGAATTTCTGCACACTTCTGACATCTGCTGCATTCTAATAGCTTAAAAACAGAAGTATCATATTGTATTTTGTGAAATATAATATGCATCATTAATCTTGATTTGATGCTTTAAACCTAAGGATTATTCTGCACATTGACATGCTTTGAAAGAAATATCATTGTCTTTTGTGGTACATGAATACCAACTTTTTTCTGAAAGAGAACTTGTTCAGTGATAAATAACCTTTGCAAGCAGATCTCATCTATGTACACAAGTCTTGTGATGAACCTAAGAAAAACTTCAATTGATTTTTGGAGGAATTGGCTGGGATGATGAATGTAAATACTGCTGCCATTGTCAGATGGGATAGGAGAACATACTTTGCACTAAGTTGAGCAAGTGTTTACATTGAAGCTGATTACATTGTGGGTGGCATATATTGAGATGATATTTCCCAATGCAATCGAAGTCTCAATGAATTCCAATCTTATCCTATTATAAAGACAATGTGTACAAGGTTTTGATCTGTTTGTAAATTATGTCAATGGCAGTTATTCTCCAGAGTAAAATTTAATAGTTGATTCATTCAGGATGAAGTAATACAAACTATCAACCATGTCAAAAACACTGAATTTTCACAACATTTAGCTACAAAATCAAACATGGAGTCTCTGCAGAGTTGAAGTTATAATTGTCACAGTTGACCCCAAACCAAATATAGAATCAGAAGAGCTTCCTAAATAGAAAATATTTCATTCCTGTCATGTCCAGAACTCTGCAAATATTCCATTGAGAATTCTAGGTCAGCTTTGGATATGACCAAGCAATTATGAGGCGTTGTTCTTAGAACTGTTTGAATTCTCAGAAGAATGGCCACTATAGAATAGCTACAAATCAATGTTCTTCTTTGTGTTCACTTTACGTGTTTGGTTTTGACAAGTTTATATCATGGCAAGACTGCTCTGGTAGTAAATCTGATAACAAGACTAATTCGTAGATGTTGGAAATATCTCTGGTTTTTATTAATCATAGCATTACATCATTACATATATATTTTCAATGTTATGAAATTAACCACAATGCCGAAGATGTGAAATATTTATAGCTCATCAAGAGTTGAATGATTCTGCATTAATTATTTGAGTTTGATACTTTAGGTAATTCCACAATTTCTGTATCAAACATTATGATATGGAATCAAAGCTTTTGATATTTACTCTGCCTTGCTTTTATGTTATATTGAGTACAATGATGTCTGGTAAATATTGGAAAGGTAAAGGTAGTTACCGAAATGATCATGCCCAAACCTTCCTTTGTGCTCCAAAGTTTTCTACTAATTATTTTAAGAATTCACTTCTTTATATCTCACTTTTTTCAAGGTGAACTTGCAAATGCATTTAAAAATACACCAATTCAGAAGAAATTAGATAGACTGTCTGAATAGCAACTTGCGTATGGTAAAGACTTTTTTGACATATCTTATAATTAGTATCTTATTTAACATTTAAAGAATCGAATATGATGTTGACAGCTCAATTAACTGACTCTGTGTTTGAAGTGAATGTATCAACATCTTTTATCCAAATCTGATATGAGCTACTGGTCACAGTGATATTGTTTGACTGTTTAAATTATAGGACAATCTAGGAAATACAGCCTTATTTATTTCCCTTTAATTATTTTTTGTGCATTGCATGTCAAATCAAACAACATTCATAAAAACAGTGTTTTCACCATTATACATACTTATTAAACCCATAACCAACCTTTTTGGAATAAAATTGCTATTAGATGTCTGTATGAAAACAAATTTTAACAAAATCAGGTCAAATATAGTTTAAAGAAAAACAGTAAATCAGTAATGGGGAGTCTCAAGGAAGGTATACAAAACACATGTCACAAAATTAGATTACTGCTATGTTCACATGTAAAAATGAAATGAATGGAGTTTTACATCCTACTTTATGTTCACATGTAGGAGGAAGGTGTGTTTATATTTATTTATGTATTAAAAGTTTACAATTTAATCAACATAAAGTCATTTTAAAACAAGATTACTGCTATGATCATTATCAGCTGAATTCATAGATTTCCTGGGACAAAGTATTCTACTAAAATAATTGACTGTAAGGAATGTAACAGTAAGTTTTACTGACTTTGTTTCTTTAAGGATAATGATTGATATATTTCTGCCAAGATCGTGGATCCCATATTAACCTTATAATATTAATGTTGAGTAGAGTGACAGTATTAACATAGATTGATCATAGATCGTGTTATTGGTAAACAGTTGGATAATCATTCTGGTATATATCTAGTACTGTATAAATAATAAAGTAATAAGTGTGTTGCAAAAATTATGTTGTATATGACCAGGGCAATACAAAACAAATAATAATCTATCAAAAACTATACAACTTTAAACATTTTATATAAACAGCAATATATAAACAGCAATATATAAACAGCAATAAACAGCAATATATAAACAGCAATATATAAACAGCAATAAACAGCAATATATAAACAGCAATATATAAACAGCAATATATAAACAGAACTTTCTATTGAACTGTTCCCAACATGCATATGATTGGAAGAAGTCAATTCAAGTTCTGTTTTAATATTTCAAAAAAAGCAATTATCTATATAATGATTTATTGTTCGCAGACGCATTTTTATTGAACTCTTCACGAAAGAGTTACTTTTAGATGTTCTTATAACACAGATGAAGACAAATTTGTCTGCTCACAGAAACTGTAGAACAGGTCGTAATAACTGTTCTTGGAGAGCTGGACCGTTGACATTACCAAATTTTCTGTTCGGTAGTTTTCAAATTGGAACCGTTTACATTTGTAATTTTTCATCCATTCCGTTCTCGGAACTGTTCTCAGAACGGATAATTTTTGTAATGTAAATGGTTTAATGATTTTATTTTTCAAGAAATAAAAGAATTGTTTTTCAAAATTTGTTCTAAACGTTAATTTTCATTTAGGAATGAGGTAAAGATTTCGGCAAACAGGAGTAAATAAATCTTGTAGTTTATGAGGATTTTAAGATTGAAGAAAGAAAATAGCTGTTTATTCTCCTAGGACTAGGCCAGTTCATCAACTCATTTATACCATTAACATTGCTGTTCTTTCTGAGCCTAGGGGAATAAAAACAGATCGTAAATCCTTCCAGGAGTTATCAGTATTATCAACATGCTGATATTTAATTAAACGTTACAACCATCTTACACAGTCAAATATTAAATAACCAAAAACATTATTAGATATGTGGGCTCTCTTAAAGGGATTGTAAAGAGGTTTTCTATATTTTTAAGTGTATCGGGGACAATGATAGCATCAATTTGCATCATTCTAATTTTCAATCAATCATCTGTGGTTCCAGCAATTCCACTAAAACTAAGTGTTTATATAGACTCTTTGAAGGGATGCATGTTGACACATTGTGTTTCTTTGAAATGTATGCTGAGCTGTCTATGCAGACTTGGATGCTAATAAACTGCTTCCAGATTTCTTTTCTTTTCTTACAAAACTTATTTTTGATTAATAAGGACATATATTCCAGACATTTTGTGGAGTATTTATAAGTAGACTTATCAGTTTCAAAAAAATTATTCTTAGTGCTGAGCAATTTTCACTGTGGAGTCTTCATTTCAGAATATAAATATACAGAATCTACTATTTCTGTGGATTGAGGTCCATGATAATTGGCAGGCTGACCCACTGGGTAGACAGTTAGACAAAACTGATCATGGTTAATTCATCTAGACCATCAAATGTCATGAATAATTCAGACATAATCCGACATATCTCAACTCAAAACATACCAGATCTGTTTCTCTACAGACTTACTCAAAGACAGGATAACATCAGCTTAAAACGCAAGGCATCAAAGAAAAACATTGTGTCTTTGATATATGTGTCTAGAAATGGTGTCAAAAATTGATTAGAAGAATATGTTGTGTTTTACCTTGTTTAAAAACATTTTGTTATTTCACTAATTTAGCTTTACATATAGTCCAAAACAACTCTTATGATGTTAAGAAGTTTCCACTTTTCCACTTCTCTTAAGAATCCTTATATAGGTTATTGTAAATAGTATTACTGGGCATGCACAGTAAACCATTCTAAGAACTATTTACATTATATACAGATTTCAATGTTGACTATTTCAATACAAGCCAACAGATGGTTGTATCATCCAACAAGCTAAACTTATTATCTTTCCTACATTGTCAACACTCCAAAATCTGACCCTAATCATAATATCATCATAATGCCTTCTCCAGATTGTCTGAAATATAGAAAGATAAAAGATATTAATTCATCAAGAAAATTATGCCCTAGTGATCACAATGGTTGATTTTAAATTTATGTACATTTGTCGTGGCAATCTGAAGAATACCATTCAAGACTGGATATAATTTGACAGGCACGGTTAGCACCCACAATTGTACAATTGATTGCTCCTAATCATACCTTTAAGTTTCATATTTGTAGAATGTATGCAGTGTGGACTGGTTCAATTGAAAGTTGTGTGTTGTTAAATAGATGACGGGTACAATGTCAAGCTATAACCAACCTAGCTTGGTCAGCCTCTTAGTCATTATTTGCTATAAATAAATACAAAGGATTATGATATGAAGAAAACCTTAATCTAAGAGGATATTTGATAGCATATTTGTCTAAATCAGATGGTGATAGCATAAGGAGAATGTATATATTGCCTATGTTAGTACTTGTGGTATATTGGTAAAGCCAAATTATTTACTTGAAGAAAGTATGGTAAGTCAGTGATCCTTTAACTATTATTAGAACAATTTGATCATGATCATTTCTGTAAACAAATCTAAATGTAAGATCATCAAGTCAGAAATAGTCCGCTATCTAATGAGGGGGATTACTACCTATTAGAACAGCCATGAATTACAAGTGGCCATTTGAGAATTGTGGATCGTCCAATGACATTTTGATACCAGTTTATCAGCCATGTCTTTATGTCGGGATTTGAATAACTGATAGAAGTGATGTCCCATAATTCCACAGTTGACACTTGTGATCAGAATCTAATCGAAAATAACGACCCTGACTAAATATGGGCTCATTTGTGACGATTTATAGTCGATGTTAAGTCTTCAATTGTAGATATTTCGAACGCTTTATGTAGATTTATATCAATAATTTGACGCGATTCTCAATTGGTATGTCTATATTTGGAAAACTATTTAAAAATACAACCAGATGTTATTTAACGACCCTTAATGCCAACCTCCGATTTCTACGTCTGGAGATAAAATCCACTTCTTTAATTACCAAGTTAAACTAACAGTGTTTCGATTGGCTTAGTGTTGAGAACTTGAAGATTTCCTACATTCTAATGGAACAAATTTCACGAGATATGTGGAGGAGTAAAGATTTTTTTCTTCGATTCATTCTGGCTTACAAATCAAATCAAACTGGTGAAGTTTCAAAGATATTTAAAGCATAGCCTTTCTAGACAAGTATAGCTTCTCAATGGCTTCTCAATGCTGCATTCATAATCAGTAACTTTTGTCAGAAATATATAAATTCTTATCTTTAAACTGAAGTCATTAAAATATGCAATTATATTGTCCATTCCACAGTTCTTACAGTATATTTATGTCTCATGTAAGGTTTGTGATGTCCATGATCTTGGCAAAGATATATTAATCACTACATATTGATATTATAATATTAGTTATAGGTCACAAGTACAGATTATGGGTTTTCAACAGGAAAAAGAATCAAGGTTTACAAGAATCCTTTTGACAGTAATACATAATATTGTCCATTCCACAGTCCTTACAGAAATATAGGACCATTGTAGGGTTAATGGTGTCCATGATCTTGGCAGAAATATATCAGTCATCTTCAATGAAATGGAACTAATATGTTTATTTACTTATTTGACATTGACATTTATAGGAATTTTTAAGGCTGAAATCATACCTATTTCTTAGGTAATGTTTAAAGGTGGAAAAGATCAAACTTGAGGTAACATTACCTAGTTGAAAGTCCTTAAGTTTATAAGTAGCAATGTTCCTGTTTTCCTTGTTATTATGCTGTATTATATGCAAGCAAGCGAGAAAGTCCAGCGCACATGAGGGTTATCAGCTCATCTATATGCCTCACTCAACTGAACACTTCATGTAATTTGAGCTATCATCTCACATCATTATTTGTGATAAAAATATAAGACATGATGCTCTGTCTCGTGAGGCAAAATGTGCAGAAAAGTAGGACGTAAAACTCCATTCATTCATTCGTGAGGCAAAATGACACAGCAAAAATTTCCCACAAACAGTGAGATTTCAGTTACTTGTGATAAATCGCTGAGCTATTGACTCTCGTGTTCGTTGGTTTTTGCAATGACGGCAACATTCCCCATTATGATGCATTATTATATCCCTAGTCTCTTTAATATCACAAGGTTATAATTCTTTCAGTGATGACCTTGCCAGAATCCTTAATATTAGATTGTCAAATCAGATTTCAATCAAAGAAAATAAATGACAGTTCACGACACGAGGAAAGAATGAAAGTGCCTTGAGTGTAATGGTTTCTCCGTTCCCTGAATCTACATTTCTTAATGACTAATCACTACATTAAACATTCATTGAACATGGCCTCTAGGTCAGTGAGTTGATTTATTTCTTATACGGCTGTTTTCAGATTGGCTAGATTTAGAATATCCTTGAAGACAGGAAAACTAATGCATTTTAAGAATCTAACTCACTATTTCCTTAAGACTTGGACAAGGCTAGTTTTGACAGATGTACGATTAGATTTCCTTATTCTGTGATTTCACAAAATACCTTGACACAAAACTTAACATTGAAGATACTTTGAGGTATTATTCTATTTTCATGCGTTTTAGTACTTCTTAAGACTATTAAAGCACAATAAAGACCCAAATCAATCCCCGTAAATGCCGAATGTTCCTCTTTAAATATACCCAACTGAACTTTTATACAAACTATAAAATTGAATTGTTGTCTTTTAAATTCCTTACAGTAGTAGGTTGATAAACTGCAAACTGTAAAGTACCTGATGTTCATTAGGATTATGCTAATCAACTAGCTAGCGAAACCTTATCACCTTTCAATAATTGATGATTTTATAGTCCTGTATCTGCTAGGAATTCAATGATGAAAAGGAATTTTGAATGTAACTGACAATAGAGATAGTGTTATTGAAATTAATACTGTAATAATCTTCTTGTCAATGTCAATAATCAATACACAAGTACATGTTTTTTCATTTTTCTGTACATGTTTTTCCATATCAATGTACATGTCTATTCATATCTATACATTTCCAGTCAGGTCTGTATTAAGTTCTTTCTTCATAATAACCTGAGCAATCGAATTTCTGAAATAAATCCCAAGACATCTAGCTACCTGTCATAAAATGTTACTGCTTCAGAATGTCTTGACTTTTGTTCACATGTCTAGTTTGAGTTTTTGAGATGTCTGACCTGAGTGCTTTAAAAGTCTGATTTGAGACATCTTGCTCTAATCTGCAGATATCTGGCTTGTGAAATTGTCTCTGTTGTCTTCCTAAATCTTTTTGAAAGTTAGAGGTATAACAAATATCAATGTCAGCTAAAATATCCTGCTATGATAATATGAAAGCAAGAATCTTCTGGTAAAGTCAGTGAATAGTACCGATGTCAGTCAGTTTAAGTAGGAGATAATGGTATCAATATATAAGACAATAGAGAATGGATAAGACAGGTCAGTAGGTTATTATTACAGCCTATAATTGAGATGTGCTGTAACATCCACTCATGAATTTTGATGTAGTAGGCGCTAGTGTCTGAGAGCAGCAATCATTAGTCAGGCAAATAGACAAATTACCATATAATTATCTAGGTTATCAGGTCAGTGTCTTGGAAATAAATGTCAAATGCTGACTGTTGTTTAAATTGATGTTCTAAAAGATAAAAGAAATGGTGAGATGAATGAAAGTCAATAATTGAAACTGTTTGAATTATTAACGATAGTGCTTCAAAAAACTCATTTTCCTGAATAGATAAAATATGCAATTAACATTTTTACCCAAGACGTTTCCTCTATTTTGAAAAATTAAATTAACTCGCAATGAAATACCCCTTTAAAGCAAGAGCCAAGGCAACACTTGCTTCAATATACAATGTATAGTACACAAAAGTATGTGTTTTCCCCACAAGGCTTTTGACAAGCTTTATGTTTTCATGAACTTAAACTGCATTGTGTTCGCCATACTTCCTTGAGGCCGTGGTAACACAAGTGAGAGAAAAGTTATTACATATTCATCGGTAAATATTGTCCAATCAAAAGTGGTCCTGAAATCTTTCTAGGAAATCTCAGCCAATCAAATCAAATCACTCGCTACAGACGCTTTTTTTGCTAACGCAAAGAAAAGCAAAGAAGCGTGTCATTAAAGGATTTGATTAATATGGACGAATTGAGTAAAGTATTCGATAAAGAATTAAAATCTAAATCCAAAACTGTGTTTTGTTTTCATGACCTTCATTTTCGTTCTGCCGTGGTCTGATTGGTCAGCTCCAAGCTCATTTGCATTCCCATGAAAGGAAGTGTAGAATGCTTACAGGTTAATAAGACCATGTCAAAACCCGTTTGAAAAAAGTAAAAAGATGTCATATTTTTTTAAGCATTGAAAAGTCAATGCAAGTGATGCTCATGTGAGTTCCTTAAACTTCAATGATGATGTTGTTGTTGTTTATTATTAAAGGTTAAACTTATATGTTATGATTGATTAAAATCTTTTATTTATATAGACATAATAAAATAATGATTGACAGAACAAAAGAATGAATAGGTCTTGTTAATAATCAATGATATAAAAACTAATAACATACTAGCCCAGTAACCTCATGTATATAATATTTAACTGTAGTTAGGTAATCAACTGTGATGCCATAGATTGTCTTCTATTTGAATATCCAGTAATGTCTTTGTTATTATTTCCAACCAAGGATGGTTAAAGATATATATCCAACGGTCTTAAAGAAACTAAAACACAAAGTTAAAATTCAAATGACAAAATCCATAAGTTGATCATATTTAAGTCAAAGATCCAGAGTTTGAGCAAACTTTGTGTTCTTGGTGCAAATGAAGTTCTGCTGAATATGGAGTGAATTTGAACTATGAAAATAATCTCTAAGCATTCATAGCTAGTAGCTGTAAGAACCTTCAATCTGAACGCTCAGAGGTATAAATGTGTTCTTAAAGAGTGAACATGAATTATAGACACTTAGTCAACGTTCTTTTTTAATTGTTCGAGTATAGAAATAATCGTGACAAATTTGAAGTTATTTTACATATTTTGTTCGTGCTTAACCGTTGGATGACATTTCAAGTATAAAGTGAATTTAACTAGACATGACAAATTTTTATTTGCTACTGAGGACAATGACTGGTACATATATAGGTGATTGTCTGCTTTTCCCTAATGTCAACTCAATGACATAGTCCACTGAATTATGATATTATATCAGAATTATAACAGTAAGTAGAAATAGTACAAGATATAATGAACTATAATAAAACTAATATGATTACCAGTTATCTCTTCAAGTAAAATAATAATCGTTAACTTAGAATCCATAAAGACAAGATATTGACCCATTGTCCTACCGTTTTCTTTTCATGACCTTAATTGACCTAATAACATCCAATCAAAAATCAATATAACTTACTGATTTCCATGCCGCCAGTTGGTCAATATCTAAGATTTAAACTTGAAAGGCCTTTTCAGCTTCAGAAGAGTTCATTCATCATTTTTATAAGCCCACATGAAATGGGGGGCGTATATTGTCGTCACCCATGTCCGTTGGTCCGTCCATAATTGCTCGTAAACACTCTACAGGGCACAATTCTTGATGGATTTTAACGAAACTTAGTATGTGTGTTCGCAATCGCCCAAGGATAAACCCTATTGAAAATCAGCGAAATCGAAAAATATTTAGCATGAATTATTGCCCTTGTTAATTTTTAGCTCGTAAACTTCTTGCAAACGCGTTCAATTTTTAGCTCGTAAACACTCTAGAAGGCACAATTCTTGACAGATTTTGACGAAACTTGGTATGAGTGTTCGTTATCACCCAAGGATAGACCCTATTGAAAATCAGCGAAATCCAAAAATATTTAGTATGAATTATTGCCCTTGTTCTTGAAAACGCGTTCAATGTTTAGCTCGTAAACACTCTAGAAGGCATAATTCTTGAAGGATTTTAACGAAACTTGGTATGAGTGTTCGTAATCATCCAAGGATAAACCCTATTTAAAATCAGCGAAATCCAAAAATATTTAGTATGAATTATTGCCCTTGTTCTTGCAAACGCGTTCAATTTTTAGCTCGTAAACACTCTAGAAGGCACTATTCATGACAGATTTTGACGAAACTTGGTATGAGTGTTCGTTATCACCCAAGGATAGACCCTATTGAAAATCAGCGAAATTGAAAAATATTAAGTATGAATTATTGCCCTTGTTCTTGCAAACGCGTTAAACCCTATTGAAAATCAGCGAAATCAAAAAATATTTAGTATGAATTATTGCCCTTGTCATTGAAAACGTGTTCAATTTTTAGCTTGTAAACACTCTAGAAGGCACAATTCTTGAAGGATTTTAACGGAACTTGTTATGAGTGTTCGTAATCACCCAAGGATAAACCCTATTGAAAATCAGCGAAATCGAAAAATATTAAGTATGAATTATTGCCCTTGTTCTTGAAAGCGCGTTCAATTTTTAGCTCGTAAACACTCTAGAAGGCATAATTCTTGAAGGATTTTAACGAAACTTCGTATGAGTGTTTGTAATCACCCAAGGATAAACCCTATTGAAAATCAGCAAATCGAAAAATATTTAGCATGAATTATTGCCCTTGTTAATTTTTAGCTCGTAAACTTCTTGCAAACGCGTTCAATTTTTAGCTCGTAAACACTCTAGAAGGCACAATTCTTGACAGATTTTGACGAAACTTGGTATGAGTGTTCGTTATCACCCAAGGATAGACCCTATTGAAAATCAGCGAAATCAAAAAATATTTAGTATGAATTATTGCCCTTGTTCTTGAAAACACGTTCAATTTTTAACTCGTAATCACTCTTCAGGGCACAATTCTTGATGGATTTTAACGAAACCTTGTATGAGTGTTTGTAATCACCCAAGGATAAACCCTATTGAAAATCAGCGAAATCCAAAAATATTTAGTATGAATTATTGCCCTTGTTCTTGCAAACCATTCAATTTTTAGCTCGTAAACACTCTAGAAGGCACAATTCTTGACAGATTTTGACGAAACTGGGTATGAGTGTTTGTATTCACCCAAGGATAAACCCTATAGAAAAATCAGGGAAATCGAAAAATATGTAGTATGAATTATTGCCCTTGTTCTTGAAAACGCGTTCAATTTTTAGCGCGTAAACACTCTAGGAGGCACAATTCTTGACAAGACTCTACGAGTCACAATTTTTTTGTTCATAATCACAATTTACAATAGATGTCATTATTTTCCTGAGAAACTATTTTGGTTAACAAACAAAGCTATCAGTGGGCGTATATTACCTTGCCTGGCAAGCTATCTTTAAAAATAATTTCCAATATTCAGGGTTAGCCTCTGTAGAAGAAGAAAAACAGGAAGAAAAATTAAAAAAAAAACAGTGCATAGTAGTAGCGAATGATGAATTTTTTTCACAAATTACCAGATACATTCAGCATATCTGAATTTTCTAGGCGTTGTTCAATTGTCTTGCTCTTGAAATATTCAATGAATAAGAACAAAGTGAAGATGTCAATTTTATGATTTCTTTACAGTTCACCTCCTATCATAGTCCTGCTTGGCAAATTATTTCAGCTCCTTGGTGTTGTTTTCAGAGTCAGGAATGGAAACAGAAATTTTGTTTTATCCTGTATCAGCCTACCCTACTAACCTCGGATGAAAATCTAGTATTAAATCGCCATGTTCTTTTTTTTTTTTATCTAAATTTAAACGTAAACAAACAGATTAACATGGATTTCACACAATGATATCCCAGCTTGCTCTTTCCATTTATAGCTCTCTAGTATTGAAGTCCTGTTAAGTGGTCAATGACATTATTTTCATTATCACTTGTAGATTTCATTTTGTTTGAGGTCACGATTGAATTTCATAGCTATCTTTTATTTACATGATTCTGTGATATTTTCCTATTTTTTTTTAATCAAAATATTATGTTTTTCCAATGACAATTTCAAAGACGTAGATAAATATGTTGTTCTCTTTGAATAATATTATTGTTATTGTAATAGTGGGATAGTTTTCATGTGGAATTCAATGGTATTCAATTATTGTTTCAAGTTTATGTCAGTATTGGGACTGGTAATAAGTGATAGAGCTGTAATGTTTTTGTTTTTATTGTCAAGTCCATCAAAGAAACTATTCAAAATTCATGATGTAGGAATTGTTATTGCAAGATTAGTTGGATATATTTTCTAGGAGTTTAAAGAGGTTAAGAATTCAAATAAAATTCCAATATCATGAACACTTAGATTTCTTCTGAAAAGATTTCGCACACTGCATGGCATTGTCCATCTTAAGGTCAATAGAGTGCAAAAAATATGTATTTAAAGTCTATTTCATTTTATATGAGATACATGAATGATTCCTGTATAGTTTCTGTTTCTCAAGCTTTTGGTTTCCTCATACCATAAAATATAATATCAAAAGTAAACCAAAGTCGATGAACTTAATGACTTTATTGTGGTATATCATGATGTGGTAAAGCATGTCTCTCAGCTTATTAATACAGATTGTATAATTCTACAGTCATAGAGCATTATTACTACACAGATTGAGACAGGTACTGAAACTAGAGTTACAGGTTCCTGCACCTTTTTAGTTATTGAAGAAACAATATTCAGTGTGCAATGAAGGAAATGGATGGTATTGGTACATTAAATGGACAATATAAAATAGCTTTTCTGCGCTTTTCTGATGAAGCACAAAATGCCATGTTGTATGCCATAAACAAAGATCCCTCAAAAGTTGGAAATTCGAAAAAAAAAGAGTAGACTAATGCTTCTGCCCTGGCAAAATTGCTCTCATTGAACACTGCATGACGTTGCTTGTCTTTATTAGCCTAGGTGCAGAAAACTAGGACGTAAAAATCCATTCATTTCATTTGTGTGTCATAAAGGAAATTTCTTTGATAATAATAAAACATCAAGTGTACTTTAAAGGCTAATGCCACACTGTGAAGAAACCTCTCTGTTATAAGGGAATAAAAACAAATTTTAAGTGCAGGCCTATTTTCCTGCAGCTCTTTTGCAGTGTGTAATGAGGCAGTGGTATTTGACCTTTTTCTTCTCTTTCAAATGACTGTAGGGTTTTTCCATCTTCGTATCTCCAACTTAGTATCTCCAACATCACTGGCAAGTTGTTCAGTAGATCCAGAAAGAAATCATCATGAAATTTAACAAAAATAGAACAGGCTTACTATATCTTTACTAATTGGCATAGTTATCCTGGATTCTTTTTGGGTTTCTCTTATAAATTCACTGAATGAAAACATATCTGGATAATTAGGGGATTTATTTGAGTCTTGAAAATATGTAAATAGTTTTCAGAAGTACTAAAAATGTACAAAAATGGAATAATTCCTTCAAAAATATCTCAAACCAGGAATTAAACTCACTATTTCTATATATGTCATTTTAACATTCAAATGCAGATAATTCTGGACACACATGGATTTGAAGTTTCAAATTTCGATGGTGAGCTGTAAACACTATTACTGATTGGCTTAGCTAGAAAATTCATGTTTCTGGGAATAAAGTATGATTGGTCAAAAAGAATGGTGCATCTGTCCCTTTAAATATGGCCAATATGGATTTTTCAAGACCATGGCCAATCCTGTTTGTATAGTACTGAACTATTGTGCACATTTTCAGAAATAGTAACAAGATTTTAACATCTGATATTGTAAAGACATAGTTACTATTTTCATCTAAAATAGATTATTATTACTATATTTAGTCACTTCAATGGAAATTATTAATCTAGCTTGGATTATGATTAATTAAAATATTGATCGTGGCGTAAATTCCTTGTTACTATATATAGATTTAACAATTAGGTTAATGAAATGCCTAAGGATTTAAGCACTACATATAATTTGTTGAGTTATTTTAGTCTTCTGATGTCAATGCTTGATAGGTTTTGTGTTTTTTTAGAGTGTCTTATGTACTTTTTACAATTGAAGAGTTCCATGCTACTGTCTATCAGTGCAGACGAAAGAGTTTAATGTTATTTTCTAGCGGTGCAGACAAAAGAATTCATTGTTGGAGTTCAATGTTATTGTCTATTAGCACAGAACAAGTATAAAAGATGATTGTGATGATTTTCAAATTTTGGTTTCAGCTTTCAGGGCTATAATTTTTAAACCAGCTGATAAAGCTTGCTTACAGGTATTTGTAACACTTTTAAGAATGGGAATCTGTCGCCAAATTCATTCACAAACAAACAAAAACATACTGGCACAAATGATGAATGTCCAGGTGTCAGGTGTCACTTTCATCCTTACATCTGAAGACATTCTGTAAGTTTACCAACTTTCCTTCAATTGTTCTAATATAGCTTATTGAATCTGTGTTGTGTAACAAAACAATTGTCAATATAACTATGGATAAATCACCATCTGGTTATTGCATCTCGTATGAGCATATCAACACGCTTTATACCTAATTTCTAATTTTCTTGAAATATCAGTTATCGCTTAGATATACACCTATTAAAAGCCTGTCAATATGACTTCACTGTTGAGCTAATTGTATTTATATAAGAATAATGTGGTAATATCTTGTATTGTTGAAAAGATGATGAAATAAATTTAATTAACATGTTACTACTGTCTAAGACTGATATCTGATAAACCAGGGTGTAAACTCCTAATCTTTACTAGAAATAGTCAAATATCAGCCTTAATTACTTTCACTTAATTAAAAGATAAAAATCCTATGATGGCAGCTTTACCAAAAATAGTAACATAAATCCCGATATAGATGAAGATGTAGTCACATGGCAGGATATTAGAGTCTATGTACCAGACTAATAATATTATTACTTGATAATCTAGACTGTTTGTGGTTTGAGTCTCTTTATAAAAGACTCTTAAAGTAATTAAGCCTTGTCAGTTGAATTCAAAGCTTTTTCAATGATCAAGTTTAGGTTTGCGTAATGCCATCTCGATGTATTTTAATCTAGATAGGAAATGCTTAAAAGAGGTTTCAAAGAAATGACAAAGTTTAACCAATATGTACCTATCAATAAGATAATTCATAAGTCTAAATCCAAAACCTGATAAAATCAATGAGGTAGACATGAAGTGATTCAATCCAGCTTAATCAACACAGTGATGATGACAAAGCTAGACAGGTTCATGATATGATTATATCCAAGTTTATACAATTATTTCTCAAAAATATGAAAGTTGTATTTGATTGAGAAAAATCTTACTATGCATGCATGCAAGCAACTATGAAATAAAACTATGAAATATAACTTGAGTAAAATACTTGCCACACTGCAACTGGGATTGTCAGTTTGGAGAGACCATATTATTAACTGTTAATGTTCAGCTTCTATTTTTGCAAAGACCGAAATGTTAATATAGTCAAGTCAATAATATAGTACAATTTCTGAAAAACATCAACTTTCACTGTGTCATTAGCAGTATTATGAAGGTCAAGGTGAGCGTTCTTCAAACTAAAAAAACTAAAATTGTCACAGTTCATTTAAATTAATCAGAACTTCACTATCTTCTGTTTTCCTTGTTCTTGTTTTTATCTTAAACTAATTTGCAATAATTTGATTATCCTACTTTTTTTCTTATGTCTTAATTGATCTGATGGTGAAATAAATTCAGGAATCTGTGGGTTACGGAAGAACAGGCTTGTTCTTTCCACCAGACCTACAGATATGACAGGTAACATATATGATATGCAGCAACATTTTTTTTTTTAAATAAAATCTTTCAGTAGCACGACCAGGGCATACTGCAGAAATTTTTTTAAATTAAATAATGTAAATGATTCAGTAAACTTTTTACAGCAGATAATTACATATGGATCACCTGATGTTGATGAACTGTTGAAACAATATTGCAAATAGTAACTGTGATTTGCAAGAATCAAAATGACTTGAAGAAGAGAAACAAAACTCCTCTGCATTGAAACAGTTTAAATAATTACATCAGCAATTTTTGATCTGATAATCATTGGAATATTATCACATGATGTGTAAAGTTTATGTTTTAAAATAATGGCCTGTCTTGTGTATGTGTCAATGTCATACATCATTGAGAAATGTTAGTCTATAGATACTGGTTTCATAGTATATAGAAATTGTTCAGAGAGTGATATGGATGCTTGTGTAATGTACTTAAAATAACAGATGAACGAATATTGCTGCTCATGTGTCAAATTGGCTAGAGGTCATCTCTTGCTGCAGATGGGTGTTTCATCATGGTTGCATTATGTCTGTACATGTGAAGGTTTTCACTATTAGGCAAATATACGCTGTTGGATACAGGCAAAATGTCAACAATTTGCTTACAATACACGTTTATTTAGCAATTTGCCAAATCACTTATCCAATTCAACAAAATCGTGGCTCACAGTGCTTTGGTACGCTTTGTTTGAGATTCAAGATGGTGGTCAACATTGACAACAAGTAAAAACATTTTGAGAACGTTTAAGAATATAGGAATAAAGAAAAAAATATCATTTTTACCTGCGTTTGAAATTTTCTAACAACATGGAGAAAGATCTGAATAAAATTTGATTCCATTAGCAGATTTAACTGTTCGATAATCTGTATATTGAGATTATTCGAAAGTAAACAAGTAAACATGCAACTCAGTTATGCCGATGGCTATTTATTTAAGGCGATTTGATTTGTTCCATATGCTGATAATCGGCCGGCAAAGCGAGTTGATACGATTTGCTTCAAAACAAGGCCTTTATGTATGCTTTCACTTTACCTCCAGGCAATTTTATGCTGTTTGTTTGAATCACTATCAAAAGCGAAAATTAAACCGAAACTGCCAGTTTGATTTCAAAGTGCTTAGCCTGGCAATTTTAAAGACCGAACATTAATATGCTGATCTGTTAAATTGATGATTTGGGGCAGAAGAATACCTCAATAGCATATTGGATTCTGATTGCCAGACAATAATGCATTTAAATCCCTTTCAAAGTTATAAAAATTCCCAGGCCAGTAATTTCAGAATGTGACCCTTTCCACCAGCAACTAAATATAACGGCATCTATAATAGCAGCTACTCACTAAATCATTCATAAACTGCCAGAAAAAAAAATACTCTTTAGTTTGTATTTGAAAATGAAAAGAAGGAAGAAAGAAAGCCCACAGGATAAGATATAATGAAGCAATTGAGACAAATTCAAGAGTGAGTTTTTATTTGGAACTTTCTAATTTAAGAATCCTTGATGATGCCCCTTGAGTTTATTTTAAATAGGAACCAGATATATAGTGGATCTTATGGTCTTGTTTGTGATATGAAGAAAAGGGGTGTTAATTTGAGAATATTATTAAGAGAAAGAAGAAAACTGTCATGAACTTTTTGCAAAATCGCAATGCTGAAAATTATCCCAATATTGTGTATATACCTTAAACACCAACAATAACAGCTGATTGAACAACCTGATTCATTACTAACCAGGAAGAAGCCAATTTAAATAAAAAGACTGATTTTCTTTCAGTGAAAAATTTTTAAAAGCTCATATTTACTTCACGTTCTTCCCTTGGGACAGAAGGAAAACACTTGAAAATTGAAGACATTTTCATCAGAAAACTCCGCCTAATTATTACAATCCCTTCTATTTTTAGTAAGTCACATGCCCAGTGGGCACAGGAAGTTCTTCAAATTTCACGTCTAGAAAAATGGTGGAAATTAGGTGATGTTTTAAGTTTATTCCAATAACACCTCATTGAGTTTGTCTGGTGTTTTTTCTTCCTGTGGAAATCATATGTTCCAAAGATGTTTCTAACAGGATTAAAAGTTACACAACCTCTTTTCCTTTCACTTGAGTCTACTTAATCTTACACTTGTCAATTTTCAGTTGAATAGAACTAAAAGTATTGACATTTCCTCAAATTGTTTTAATTTATTGGTCTTTTAGCTTACAGTTCAGACCAGTTTCCCTCTGTAAGTGCTGCAGGCTGGAGGGGCAGACATGAAACAAGGATCTTGACGTTCAGATTGAACAATAAGCTGAAGCCCAATATAGATGTGCTTGTTAAAAATCTCTTGTTGGTTGGAAATGAAAAAAAAAAGAGTATGTTTTCCCTAATTGAACTCTGCATGGTACTTTTGACTGTTGTGTTGCTCAAGTAAAGTTTTGTTAACCTGATGAAACCATACTCTCTACTCTGTTATCATTGGATTTGTGGCGTCACTGACTGAAAAACCAATGCAATCAATGATTGCAATAATTTTTGTATGTGGAAGAAATTTCTGAAAGTTGGTATGGTATTTTGCAGTAGGAAACTTTTACCGATCCATTGTAACATGTCTAGCCAAATCTGAGACTCAAGTGTTTAATGACTTAAGTATTAAATATTATCATAAAATCATGAAGTGGTACTTCATTAGATAGTTAAATGGAACCATAATGGTAAAAACAATACAGAATGGATAGAAAGGATTTAGTAACTCCCTTATCAAGTGCTGAAACATCAATTAGTTGGTCAATACTCTTTATCACTTTTCCAGACAAATTCCAAGATGGCTGCTTTGTACATATTGACTTTTGGCGAGGAGAAATATTGACTTACAGACTTGCAGACTCTTCTAGTTAGAGTTTATGAAATGGAAATGGCTCTGAAATATCAATTACAAATGAATTGATTATTGGGCGGTTCCATCAATAGAAATAATACCTTTTAAGCTACTGTTTGAAAGAAAAATCTATTCTGGGCCTTTCGAGAGCTTTCAAATTCTCCCACCAGTCCCACATGATGTCTGATTTTCTTTCCAAATGAGGAATTAATGTTTCCAAAAAAAGATTCAATCCTTTTATGACTATAAATATGAAATCCAAAATTAATTTTCCGTCAATATTGAAGTGACGCCTTCATTGGTGTTAATAGTAGGCCTACATAAAGTATTCATTCGGTTGTTTCTTTAATCTATTAGCCAATAACTGATCAGGGATAGCAATCCTAATTTGCCTAACAGCATGAACATTTGCTGAATTCACTCCCCCCAATTTGCAGTGAGGACATTGTGTTTATGACAAATGGAATAATAGAACTTTTAGTAGGGAATTCTGGTCATGGCCCTTAGAAGTCTTAATGACACAAAGTCCTAGTCATGTCGGGGCCCTTTGGTGACGTTATTCATTAAAGGACCTCAGATATTGTTTGTTTTATCTCCCAAGCTTCTGATTTTGGGTACATCTGGAAAACACTTTCTCTACTTCAAATGATATGCTACCAGCATCTGTTAATACCAAATGTTTTCTTACCGTCCTAGAAACATTACCAAGTCAAATTTTACACGTTGATATTGTTAGAAATAATATACAGTGGGAGTAAATAATAACAGCAATATTGTTGAAAAAATAGTCGTAGGAGTAAATAAAAACAGCCAGGTGTATGAATATGTGGGCAAATATCAGAATATCTACCTACTAATGTGTTATGACATCAGCATTGTTCTATATACCTGACTATTCTCAGGTACTACTTTCTTTATTCTGCCAAATCCTCTTGAACCAGATTTCTGCCAAATGTTCCATAAAGGTTATTATGGATATGGATACGTCTTATCCAAATTATCAGAAAACCACAAGTACTGTTCATTATTATGGTAGAGAAGTATTATATTGTATTTCTATAAACAAAGAGAAGGTAAACTAGACATCTGCTGGGTTTAATATAAAAAATATGGTTGAAATGTTAAAACAGAACCTGAAACATGTTGTTACTCAGGGTTTCACGCTGTGCGATCTTCAAACAAGTGACCTATTTCAGCCTTACTGAAGGGGAGCCGCGGTGGCTCAGTGAGTTAGACGCTTGCTCGCTAACCTGAAGGTCCAGGGTTCAATCATGGCATAGGTCGAGATAATACCTTCGGATTATCCAACCCGGTTTCCCCCTGTCAGTGATGCAGGTACGAGGGGCTGACATGGAAAAAGCGCCTAGTCGTTCAGATGGGACAATAAACTGAGGCCCCGTGTGCTACAGGCGGTGCACGTTAAAGATCCCTCGACAGTTGGAAATCGAAAAAGAGCAGGCTAATGCCGCTGCCCTGGCAAAATTTCCCTCATTGCACCCTGCATGGCGTCGCCCGTCTTCATTAGCCCACATGGTGCAGAAAAGTAGGACGTAAAACCTCTATTCATTTCATTTCATTTTCAGCCTTACTGAAGTTTGACATTTCATGTCAGTGATACAGAAACACATCTGATGATTTGTCAGTAGGACAAAAAGTAAATAATGTTGCCTAGTGCTTTTGCTCACAGCAGATCAATGTACTTACTGCTTTAGATTCCACTCTTTGTTAAACTTCCAACCTTGTCCTATAGAATGTTCATTTTAGAGATCTGTGGACAGTCGGAAATTGAAAGCGGGTATGCTTGAAACTGCTGTCCTGGCAAAATTTTCCTCATTAGATTGCATGGCATTGTCTGTCTTCATTAACCAGTTGCAGAAATATATGAACTCAATTTCATTTGATTGACCTTCTAAACAATCAATAATGCCTATGAATAGAGCCCAATTCTTGACATTTAAGTTTTCTCTGGTTTTCTATGTTGAAAAGCTGGCAAAGGATTTTTGGACTTAAATATTTAAATCAAAGTTACATTATACGTTAAAAGTAATAAATTTAACCACACGTTTTGTTGGTCTTTTTTAAAGCAAGACATTTGTCATTCTCAAGATGGCCTTGTCACAGAACAGAAAGGTTAAAAAATCTAATTCAATAGTCTTCTTGCTATGATGTCTTCTAACTACATCAGATGAAACAGAGGAGAGACATTGAAGGTTAAAGAAAGGAATTATTATTGTCATGGTTTCAAGTACAAGAAGGTTGTGATGGGGCGATTTATTTGTACTCTAAATAAATTAAGATTTATTTGTATTTTGAATACAAGTACCATCTACATTCATGCTAGTCACAGTAAGTACTGTCTTATAAATGAACATGGTTTTAGAACATCAAAGAACTTCATTAAATAAGTCAGAAAGCTGAAAATATATTAAACCTCTGAAATAAGTATTACAACAGAAAACAATATTAGATAGAACTCTAATAATGATGTCAAGTTTACAAACCGTTATTGCTTTGTTCATTTGATTTCTTTTGGTAAAAATCTGGAATACTGTACTAAATTTAACAACCAGGACTAGAGCATTGTATAGTATGTTAGTCAATAATAAAAAAAAAAACACCTCCTTGTCCCTGTCAAATTATAATAGGCAAAGGCATCTGGTATTAGCGGAACAACTTTTCTTGATTCCCCAAAAACATTCTTCACCTTTACCTGAGTATCATAGTTTTTCTAAAGGAAACGAGGAAAGCAGTAATATTCGATATCACATGACCTTGATGGAAGACAAATGATATTGCCGTAAGATATCAAACCTAATACAAGTTTTGATGTGTCAGTAAGGTGAATAATATTTCCTACGCAACTGTCAATTTTCCTCCAGGCTGACATTCAAATAAATAATTCATAACTAACTTAGAGATTAATTGCTTCTATTCTGTGTTCTGATGTATTGTCCTGATGGTTTCGCTAGCTTTCTGTGGAATTGGACTCATTAGTACAGCGGTACTAAAGGTGCTCTCACACCATAGTGATTACCGCTTGCATTAGAATGCGAATAATGAAAGTGGTCAATGTTTACCGAATGCAACTCAGTTGCATGAGAGCTGCGATCTAAACTTATGAATGCTATTCTTATTTCCAAGATGACTTACCAGGTGATCACTATGGTGTGAGGGCCTCTTTACCAAAAGCCAAGTTGCAAATTTAGTCACCTAAATTTCAGTGATTCCCATTTTCTATTTGTGGAGCAAATTCATGAAAAATTTAATCTTATAAAAAGCTGATTTTATTTTGAAGTTACAAAATTTTATCTCACATCATTTCCAAATAAACTAAAAAACATCGGAAAACAGAAATAAAGTTACATTTACCATGTACCATCAGTTCTGATATCTAATGGATTAAGGTTCATCTACAATATGCACATTATGGTAAATAATGTAATTTATGTCTTACCCTGATTGGCTGTTTAATTTGAGCGCGGAATTATTAATGTAAATAGAAGAATGTTCCCGCACTTTGGATACAGGTGTCCGCCTTAGGCGGTTTTCCTGGGTTACAAGGATAAGAGATATGTGGGCATAATGAATTTTCTCATTAAGCCCAAACTATATTTTATGTTCCAAGAAATATGAGTTTCACTTTATCTTACATTTATGTATCAATTCATGTAATCTTTTCAATTGCTCAACTCATATTTCTCATATCATTGAAATAAATGATATTCACACCTACAAGCATATCTTGTTATCTGGAGAGGAGACGCACCTCAAAATTGCCTAACTATTCCTAGAGTTCGTCAGTCTGGGGGTTTAGAGACATAAATCTGTGTTTCCGAACTTCTAAAATTTTAAGAGCAGCTTGAAAATTCATTTAGTATTCAATCTGTATCCAAAAGCCCATCTAACAAACATCAATCACAAGTATAATTGTACTAACCATCTGCTGTTAATAGATGATATTTATTTGTAGAACAAATTGCGACATTGATTATAAAAACAACTCTTAAAGTACATTCAGTACTCTTTGGCTATTTTACCAAATCAAAAAATTCTTTATTATAATACAGGAACTTGTCGGTAAATACTAATCTTCAGATGCTGCGTTCAAAACTTTTTTCTTTTACCTTTGGAGCTGATTTAGGGTTTACTTAGAGACAAAAAACAATGTTCACATGTACTTTGTAAATCTTGTGAAGCTCTGTTTTTTTGCAATGTATATACCCAGCCTCTCTTCAGAGTACCTGTAGTACTAACTATTAATCTGTAGATGGGTGATACTGTAAATGTATTTATTGAATCTTGTGGAACTTATTCTTGGTACAAGATAATAGTTCTGCAGGAATTTTAAACCCTTCCTTACAAATTTACTTTTAACTATGAACTATTAATCTGTATATGGGTGATAATGTATGAGTATATAAACTCCGTGAAGAAAGAGTAATCGATCAATCCATACCTGATTTGAAATAGTTAGAGATTACCAGAAGATCAAATCTCATACCAACTTCCTTTTAATTCTTTAGGTGTTGTCATTGTCAGATTACTATATATTAGCATGCTTGTAGAAGTTTGGATCTGACTCTTTGGTCCACTGACCAATACATATAGTTTGAAGGGGTTTAGAGCTGGACTAACTCCTTAAAGCAATGGAATTGGACTTATATTACCTTGGATTATTGAAATTTTTATCCGGTTCATATTCCTTATTGGCAGATGATCTCAGGCCTCAGAAGTTTGCATGTGTCTCGAAGGTCCATTTTTTCAATCTATATGATTATAAGAGGTTTAGAGCTGGACTAACTCATGAATGTATTGGATGTTGATATTGACTTACCTTGTTCTAAGGGATCTGAACTTGAAGCATATGTGCTTTGCAAACAATTCAATCCGCTTTCCCAACTGCAAACAGTGATGACATTTACTAATCAACATTTAAATTGTTTATCATCTGAAACAAGAGAAACATACTTGAAGGAATCTATATCTATTAGTGTGGACTTAACATTTTTATTTTTGTGGACATTTTGTAGTAGAATCCTTTTCCATGGTTACCATTATGAAGCATGGGTTGAAATTAACACAGTTGAGATGTACTCTTATAAGATAGGTACTATTAATTTCCACAGTTCAGGAAGTCAGGAAAACAAGTTCTAAATCTCTAGGTTTTACAAATCAGTAATCAAACCCAACTATCCAGGGTTTTATTCTACAAACCCTAATTTAGATAAAATTCAGATTTTAGGAAATACAGTAATTTGATTGGCTAATAAAGCTTAATTTAAAATCAGTTTTAGTGCTTGACCAATCAGATGACTGGACCACTAAAAGTTAAGTTTTTGAGAATATCCATTCTTGAATATGGTAAGATAAGAATCTGTTTGACCTTCATCGTCAATATTCAGGTATTTTTGGCCACCAATTTTACCTTTGGCCTTTTGAATAGAAATAAAATGGTTTGAGTGGAGGCCAGATCTTATCTTGTTGCTTGTGAGAGTAAATATAAACACAGTTTCAGATAATCTTTATAGATAGGACTAACACAAATTGGTCAAAAAAAACCTTCTCTAATAATAGTTCAAAGAAAAGGAAGTAAGAAATAAATAATTATAATAATCTCAAGATCAAAGCACATTTTACCTTTATTTTCTTATGTTTATGGCTTTGATTTTGTTAAGAAATGAATTACTGACAGTGTTTTTGTACATAAAATATAACCACACCATCACTAAAACTGTTCTTGCTGTATTTTTGATTACTATGCAAGTGTTTCAGTTCCTTTAGAGTTTGGTTCAATATGAAATCTTTAAGCAATAAAGCAGTAAATTTATGTTTTAAGACGTAAATTTAAGATCTGATAATAACTTGTGATGAATGCTAAAAACTCCTAAACCTTCTTGAGGAAACATTATGGTTTTTGCTTAATTCAATAATGTATCTTCTCTAGCTCATTCATTCTTTTTCATTAAATAATGCAACACTATTTCATGGTAAAAACCTCAATGTCGCTTAAAGATTTATTTATTCTTTTTGTCATTTATTCAATCATTCCAATGTTCATTCTATTTATTAATGTTTATCCATATTTATTCATTATTTCTATATTTATTCATCCTTATTTCACTCATTCATACCTTGAATAATTCCAGCAGATATTCACCAGTCAATGAGAAACCACTTTACATTAAACTACAAGAATTCCAGATTGCACCATGGGGTGTTTCCTTTAACCTTTATTAAAAAGTTATCACTGGTGTGGCCTCTCTTGATTATCATAGCATGTTTAGGATATTTAATTATACACCTGTTTAGGTTAGAGGTAAACATCAAATGAAGTGGGCTACATGTGGTAAGGCACTGTTTCAAGGTCATTTAAATGTCAAGGTCAACATTCTTGCGGTTAGAAAGATTCCATTCCATTGCATTAGAAAATGTTAACATTCAACTACACTTGTAAATTCTTGCTTTCACAGCTCTTGACGTTTGTGTGCAGAAGAGTAGGACATAAAACTCCATTCATTTCATTTCATTTTCCTTGCTGTTTGTATTTTCATCTGTAGACACACAAGCGTTTTTCGCTAATGTTAATCAACATGAACTATCCAAACAATATTTATCTCTGTACCAACATGTCCATAATCATGTGTCAAAGTAACAAATCTGCGAAATTCTCATTTCACAATTAGTCTGTTGTTAGCTCTAACCAATAATGTGAAGGTATGTTTATGCACTAATGAAATAATCAGTCATGTGACCTGAAAATAATTGAAGGTAGATTGATATAAATATATAACACACTGCATCTGGGCTATATTAACTGAAGGCATGTTATAATATATATATTATTATATACAAACATATAAATATACAATTATTTTCTATTCAATTTCAATTTTTGCATATTTTTGACATGTCAATCTAAATATGACAGGTACGAAGAAGTTTTTAGATCTTATATTTAAAAAAAAAAAAAAAATAAAAGGCGGATTTATTTTGAATGCTCAAGTTTCTCAGACTTTTCTCCCTATGGTTCTCTACTGGGCACATAAGCCACAAAGTTCCACTTATTTTTGAAAATTAATTTCTTGGCCATAGTTTTACATTTGAAGAAAAGTAAGAAGTAAAAATCTCAACAAACTCTTACCCTTGTGACACAACACTTTCAGCCAATATTTTGAGTGTTAAAGGTAGAAGTATATAATTAGTTATGATTTAAGAGTACAATAAGTACATGTTGTTGTTTCTTATTAAGATATAGTACACTAACGAGGGTGTAATTAGTCTAATAAATATTGTATCATTAAGCTAAAGTACATGTACAACATTTAGTCAGTGATAGTGATTTACAGATAAACCATACTGGTACAGATACAGGGCTACAAGAGATACATGAATAAAATTTGTAATGGCATGAGCCTTGAGAGATGTATCACATCATGCATTTTCAATTTTCAGAGAGTGCAGAAAACCTGGTTATATATAGGTTAAAAAAAGTATAGATTTAATTACATATATTAAAGTACAATTCACCTTGGTGTGGTCAAATCAATATTAACATAGAACATAGTCGTGATATATAGAGAACAATAGGAATTCAGCAGCAAACCTAATCTTACACTAACGTGTCACCTTGTTGGAGTATGAGGCATTTTTACCAAAATTTATTTCAATCTAAAGACACAAATATGTCATTCTTCAACCTATAACCTCTTGAATTAAATTCAAAAACCCTAATTGAATTTGTTTCATATGTTAAGTATTGCGGTGGATGTAGATATATACCATACAGAACTCTCACGAAAATCTGATGCCACTTTTTCTTGACCTGTTAACTCAACATCTCTTTCAAAGAGACTGCATAGCTTCTTCAATAATTTTACTTCAAGTTCAAGTTGAATAACCTGGATTTAATACACTAATCTCTATATGCAGGTCCAGCTGTAAACCATAAAGACCTGCAAGTTATTTATAACACTGGCAGTAGAAAAATATATTAAAAACATGTGTCAAATACATTAAATAGCTATAAATAACATATTTGATGCAAGTTTATTATGGAAGTATTTAATTACGCTAATTTAAAACATGTATAACTTGTCATAGACCTAAAAAAAAAACATGCATTCACTTTTTTATAATTATATTTTATTACCTCAATATAAAGAGCTGATTATCCTTGATATTTAATTTTAAAAAATTAAGCATAAAAACAATATTTTATTTTATATTATATTACACTATTCATATTAAATAAGGCATGGAAAGTGATAATTTGAATAGCATAGCTATAAGATATTGACGTCGGTCCACTATGAAATGCCAGTTTGGAGGGGTTGCTGGTTTACCTGTAGGTTTAGAGAGACTAATTTTTTGGACTTCATTTTGATGCCAGATTGTGGTATAGAGGGGAGCCCGTTTACCAGGGTTTATTTCCTATTTATTGTATAGTGATTCGGCCAGGACTTTTCAAATGTACCGGTTGATAGAGGAATCCAGTTTATAGAGGATGCCTTTTAGAGAGGGTTCACTCCAGTAAGGTCAGAGGCTGAAATAGATCAGTTGTCTGAAGATGGCAGTTTTAAGCTCTTGATAACCTTGTTCTGCTTTATTATTTTTATTTAATATATATAAGGGATTGTAATCGCATTGATTGCACTATTCTAATTCTCAGTCAGATGTCTGTGCTTCCTGCAATTCCACTCAACGTAAGTGTGATATGTCACCCTTGCAGAGGCTTCTAATCATGTTATGAAGGCCTTTGAAACCCTCTTTACAATTCCTTTAATTAAAGTTTTTCTGTCATCTATAGTCAAGATTGCTTGTTTTTATTTTGATGTCAATGTATTCCCCTATATAGACAATCTCATAGAAGAAAAAAACAAGGAAAGATGGAGAACCATAATATATTTTATCAGATTGTTACCTTATTTAACTTTGGATGGGGTAAAAAAAATCTTGTTAAACTCAGATTAGCTTTAAAGTTAAGAGATAAGCGAGGTGTAATTTTTGATAGATTAAAAGAGAAAGTAATATGTTCAGATTATTAAATGATAAATATACAAGTGTTAAAATTATGGCTGTAAAGTTTATCTCAAGTTTTGAAATAATTGGTATAGAATATATGTTGAAAGATAATAATTAGGCTAGCAGTCAGATAGAAATAAAACATATTTCATACTCTATAGCAGATTAAAGGGAAATTGTTTTCTAACTATTTTAAAGGTACATGATTTTCTATGGCTTGTTTGTGGGATCAGAGACACTTAATGCGTCTACTTGTGTCTACATCTGAAATAATATCAGATGTCTGTGATATAACAAAATGGTACCATGCAAACCGCATGTTTTTGCTTTAGTTAGGACCCAAGATTTTCTGGACAAGGCAATTGGATTACCTGCCCCACTTTTAATGAAATGCTGGAACCACAATATGTTACATAATGCTTTTCATTGACACGAAAAACCATGCAAATTGACATATCAAAATGCCAGTATTCACATTGATCATAGTGCATTAACAGTTGACACATTTATACCTAGAACATAACATCCATACGAGCTGAAACAATTTGTATGCAGGACAACACAACCCATACTTGACATATACTTCAACATTGAAATTTATGAACATAACTAACATAATTTATTTGGTATATTGGTCCTATCACTTATTACTGACAAAATTATGTTTTAAACTGTTCTTTGAATGAAACTAATGTACTGTTTCTTGTATTTTTCAGGAGAGCAATAGCCAAAAATTCTTACGTTCACACTCCAACACATTATCTACATCCTAGCCATGCTGAGTATGGTTATAAACGAAGAGAATTACGATCCACTGTTGATTGGTCGGTAAGTGATCTATTTATAGTTTGAATGTTTCCAAACCATTTATTAATGTTAGAAAAGTTGCAAATACCTCGGCTTAAACATTTCAAAGCTATGACAAAATTGGTAATAAATGCTATATGAACTCCAATTTACAACTGATTTTGATGATACTTTGTGTATTTCTGTAGGCCGAAGAGATTCAGACAATGTTATTTTTACAAAAGGGTACAACTCTAGGTCATTTACTACGGATTAACATCAAGATAAGATCTTCAATACCTACTGATAGGCCTTTCTTCTATTCTGCCCTTTAAAAATTTAAACCTGTGACTTAGCTAAAGTATGTGAATGACAACTGTTTGCCCAGCGTCTTTGAACTCCATAGAAATGTCGCATGATGTTTACTTTATAAAATGCCCTAGATTTAAATTTTGAAGCGCCAATTATAATTCTATGACAATTGATAATAAAATTATAAAATTAAAATTATAATAAAATCAATATAATGATCAGTGATTGGAAACTGGACTTCAGGTTAAATTTTTTAACCTATGATTGATGACGGTTTATGGTTGAATTATGGATATAGGCCAGTCTGGAGACTAATGTAATGTTAGTTCATTAGTGCCTGTCAATCTTTGACTTACTTTGTCTCTACTTCCTGGTTCTGACATCTCGTCAAAATCATTCCTGGAACAATGAATTAATTATTTCAGAGAGTCTGTTGGTCTTCTGTGCTTTGGGTTGTGTTTGTTTGAGGTTTGAACATTATTCTTTAATACTATTCTGCAGGTTGTTTGACTTGAGAATTTGGATGAAGCCAGTCTTTAAGTAAATCTGCATTAATTTAACCTTATTTGCAGTGTTTTCTTAAAGAGCATGGGTTTTTGAATTAGACTTCAGTCTGCTTGAAGCCCCAGTGGGGTTTTGCTTTATAAAAACATGATTACAAGATATTCAACAAAGCGGGGATGTTGATTTGAATTGTACTGACTAACAAGACAATGCTGGCTGAAGGTCTGGTGTAATTTTACCATGCATGATCTACAATCTCCGACACTATCTTCAAATGTGTGGCCACCACGAATGGATGGATGATTTTTTCCATTATTCAAATCTCCATAGCTGTAATTTGGTCAGTTACTCTTGAAAGAATTAGTTACCTGATGATTGGCTTAGAATCAGACAATATACAATATCTTTTGAACATAAACTTTAATTTTTTTGTATGTTTCTAAAGCGTATTATTATGAATTCAATAATTGGCAAGTAGACTGGAGGTGTTGATACTATAAAATTGAACCATTATTATCATAAAGATTTCCGATATAAACAATATTATTCTTTATTTTATTGTCATATGGTATGTTTTCTTTCTATATTGACTTACCAGCAAAATGAAATGAATTGACATGGTCTAGTCATTGATACAAATAACTTCTAGCTCGAATCTTCCACCATGGCTATTTTAGGACAATTCTCACTCAGAAGAGACATCTTTCCCAATTTAAAAATAAAGTTTCATAAAGATTACTGTATTCCTCCCGGTTCTTTTTTGAGAATTAGTAAGACATAATGAATGGAATAGCTTTCAATTGTCTTAAATGAAAAGGTTGGGCTAATGAGAATGAACAACTTAGATGCAGAGTGACATTAGGTGTTTTTAAGGGATGAGATGGCCCTGCCATATAAGGGGCATTGAAAGTCATTGGATAAAACTTCATATCTTTGATATATATCCAAATAGGCATTATTGTTAATTCGGGTCCATAGTACAACTGCATTGGAAAATCAAAAGACAAACTCAACAGTAAACAGTAGACCAAACTAACATCAAATGAACAAAGACTTAAAAAAAGTGTATTTGATTTGAATTGAAAAGAATTTGAAAAGGATTTGTTGGACAATAATTATGGAATAATTTGACAAATGAAGCAAATTGTAGCATTGAATGCGAAGTCTGGTGATTAATATAAAGAAAAAGGTTAAAAATATATAGAGTTATGGATGGCTTATATTCTATGGACTGTTATTTAATGTCTTCCATAATACCGAGTTTCATGTTGGTTTTTACATAACCATATTTATATGAAGGTAATATGATCTTTTATGAAATTACACAACCATAAATAGTTCGATGAGACTGAAAATGAAAACAACTTCTATTTCTGTTCAATAATATGTCTATTTTGGTAATTTCTGAGTTGATATGAAATGAGAGAAGAATAATACTCAGTATGAGAAGGTAGTTATTACTAGGGTAGATATAAGGTAGACAATGATGGAGTATGAATCTAATATTACACCCCACTGTTCTATACTATTATATAAACTCTAGAATCTATTAGTACAAATTAAATATAAACCTACATAAATAAACCAGGGCCAATTATATCAATATCATTCTGAATTTTGTGGATAAAATAACAAAGGAAACAAAAAATATTGCAAGTTATAGTCAAATTATTTCAGGTGCACAGGTTAAAATCTTTTTGGAGAGAGAGAGCAACTACAATATTCACCACCAAACTTTACTTATTGTACTTGTACCTTGTGATAAACAGATTTCATCTGTGTGATACCAAATCCACCAGTAGGACAGCTTGACTGAAATAGGGCATACAATTTCCAGCATTTGAAAACTGCTGTTTTTATGTGAATCTTTTCAAATATAACTTGATAATTCTCTGAAGAAAACCAAAAAGGTTGCAGTTGCTTAGAGAGCTAGACAATCTCAAGCTGATCTAAAGGCCTTTTAAACAGATGGAATGGCACTGTTATGACAATATTGCACACTGCATGGTGTTACCCTTCTTTATTTGCCAAATCACATGCAGTATCCAGCAGAAGGATATAAATCCCTATTCCTATCAATTTTCATGTCATTTCTGAGTAGAATCTGAAACATTTCACATCATTTCCAGATAGTACCTATAGTCTGCTCAAATTTGACCAAACTTGATCACCTAGGGTGTGATTTAATTCTAATATTTTGTCAATCTTCTGTTCAATTAAACTTCACAATGATGAGGAAATTAATTCATGTTGATAGTAAAAATACTGACGAATTGGAAAGTTTCTTGGTATATACATACAGCGCTTTGGGTAATAAAAATAGAAAAACAGACATAATATACCAATCTGAGGTAAAATAATACAAAATTAGAAAACTTTCTCAAATATAACCAGGGCTTTTATTCTCCAAAACTTCACATAAATAACATCCAGATTTTAAGAAATTATACAGAAACTGATTGGATGATAAAAATTAATTTAAAATCAATTTTAGTGATTGACCAATCAGATGACTGGAACAATAAAATCATCCTAAATTCAGTTTTCAAGAATAAGGCCCCAGTCAGTTCAGTTTCACCCAAATATCTGGTATTTCTCAGGTATTTTCTTTAAGAAATCAGTAACAGGGCGTTATATTTTATACTCATTATTAACTGTAAATGAATGTAAATATCATTGACAATAAGGTTGGTTGAGAACCAGCTGGTAAAAAGAATCTGCAAGAATTTGTTGTCCTAATGAATAATATATCTACCTTCATCCATAATTTAAATAACTTTTAGTACAATGCTTGTCTTTATTAGCCCAATCTTAAACTCCACTTCTTTCATTTCAATCAAACAAATTTTCAATCACATCTTTGCCTCTTATTCAATGGAAGAAACTGAAAAGACTCAATCAAACGAACATCAATAGTACTATAGTGAGCAAACGAGTAGTTGAGTTGTGAATACTACCAATGAATTCTATTTAAGCACGCAACTGATTAAATCTTTAAAAAATTTAATGAATGAACTATTTTAGATGTGCCGTACATTCTGTTTTGGAATACTAATTATATTTTATTGAAAACCTGACAAAATTAGAGAGGAAATGTGAATAAAAATTTAGTGGTATTTGAATAGTTGATTGAATTTTTCTGCAAATCGGAAATGAATTGGGAGATTGAGATGGATAACACCTCAATTAGTTTATATTCAATCCTCAAAATTTCTTCTGAAGTTCAATTAAGTTTGATTTTAAAAAATGATATTCCGTCCATTCATTGAAGTGGTATATTTCTCTAAATCAGTAGCTTGATAAAAACATCTGAAATTATTCCTGTATGAAAATTCATATTTGTTTATATTCAATGCTCTAAATTTCTTCTGGAATATAATAGTGTCTTATAGATGCCACTTCCTACTTTCATGAAAGAGTTTATTTACCCAATCAGCTGTAGCTATTACATCTGGTACATATCGTCAAAATAGTATCGTATGGAAAAAATTTAGATGCAATTGAATTCAAGTGATTTTGGCTAAACATTTTGTTACTCAAAATTTCATTTGTATTACAGTGTCTTGTTACCTATAATATACTCTGCTATTATCTACCTTAATTTTCGTATAAGTCAATACTAATACTTCATAGCATTATGAATTGATAATTTCCTTTGTAATCTAACAGTATAAACTTAAGTCCAAAGATTATTCGATAAACAATATACAATACAAACCATAAAACCGCAGTGAAAAAAAGATCAAGGATATCCAGTCTCTTGTGGAAATATTGACATGCACTAATCAAAAAATTATAAATAACAGAAACATCGATTGAGCTATTTAAAGTAACAACTCGATATGTAAACATGTTTTTTAACGTGTTAATAGGCAGAAATCAATCATTGGTTAATTAGCTGACTGATTTTATCTCACTCCATGAAGAGTTGGAGTTAATGGGCTTCAAAACGCCAACACCATTAATTACTCTTCTTGTCAGTGATATATTATAGATATTGAGAAATAACAGAAACCAGTTTCAGCCGATTATGTCAATTTTGTTGCATTTAAAGGGATTTTGTCTTCGAAATATTTGCTTTGAAAACTTAGTTTAAAACTCAAATCCAGACACCTGCATCACTTTATAAAGTGGTCACACCTTTGATTACTCAAAATCATTTTTTAAAATGCCTACATCATAAAATGTCTCAGAATCAGTCGCATATGGTGAAAATCACGAAACTTAAGTCTGATTAAATGGATTTCCTTTTTTTATTTCAGGACCAAGCTATTAACTGTGATCATTTATGGGTAGAAACTAATGCATCAGGTGATTTATGCTATGCCATGGATCCAGATTGTCTGGTAAGTTCTAGACTATTATTGTTTATCTTATATCCAGTTACTTGTGTTGATCAACTCAAATATATCAATGTCTGTGGATGGATTTTGCTGTTTTGGATTGTGAAGGAATTAAGGCTTAGACCATTTGCCAATTTGTTTGACAATGGAAAGAAATTTTTGACATGATTCTATTCTGTTATCAAAAATTGAAAGTCATAGCAGAATTTGTTATTTTATTTTCCATTTATGGTTTGAATTGTAAGAATCTCTTGAAATATATGTCCTTGTTCAAAGTTCACTTTTTCAATCACTTTGATTGTGGCGTCTGACTATTGTGCTAATTTCTAACCATTGTATTAATCTGGTTAACAAGAATTCACAGACACTAGAAATTCTCAAGATGTCTGAGCTCCAACTACCCTCATTAATTTTTCTCCTATCTTAAGATGATTGCCCTCGCGATTGACACAGTCTGATGAGGAAAGGGAGATAATGCCAGATTTATATGATTACTTCCTTTGATAAGACTAGATGTCCAAGACAACCAGATTGTAAGTCGCCGTTTGGTCTTGACTTGGCGGTTCTTATGGCATTTGGTTATGATAATCATCTACCATTCCTTTGTTGGCAATCAGCTTATTGTAAGCATTATTTACTGGTAAACACAAGCTGCTTACACAACTTAGCTGACATTTCACTAAGAAGTAGGTCACGTTTCAACACTTACTGACAGTTGTACTATTAAAGTTTAACATGAATCTTTTTGAACTGACAGTGTGTCAGAGTTTGTAAGCTGTGAAGTATATTGTCCAAATGATTTATTCTACGTAGCTTTGAGTTTCTCTAATTTTTAAGGTGGGAATAAATGAGATGTGGTATCTGGTGCTTTGTACAGTGCAGGATTGTTGATATAGTCGGAAGTAGGTGAGCCAATTGTCCTTGGAGTGTCTGGACTGTACCTCCTGTTTGCACTGCACCTTGTCCCTTGTCTGTTCTTACCTTCAGCCAGATGATTTAACTCAATCTTGAGAAACTGCAGAGTCTGAGATATGGTGTAAGAAAAAAAGACCCTAAGTAGCTTTTGTCCTAGCCATTTGATAATTTGAATAAATTTTACAGCATCATATAGCGTGCAATGAAGTATTCAAATGATTAAAACACGTCAGTGGAAACACATTGGACATGGGAGTTGAATTGTCATCTACCATTTAATTAGTTGCCAAATCTTTCCCAAAAACCACAAAACACACTGTTGAAATATACTAGATTGATTGTCATCTGGCTAAGCATTAGTTGCAATCATCCAAAATTACTAATGCCACGTGACAACTCATAACTCCTTTCACCCACGCTAATGTTCAACAATGATAACAATGTTATATTAGAAACTAAGTTAATATGTTGAACTGTTATTGCTGTATATTCAATACGAACAATGACGTGAGACCACACTAAATATCTCCTTATACACAATAAAGTTAATGTATCTAAATGTTCTCTATTTTATTGGACCTTAGAGATTCACTTCCTCATTAATGAAAATTGGTGACAAAATTTTGAAGAATTCAAATCCTGATTACATCACTAGGGCACATCCATCAAAATTCTATAAATATAACATAGTTTCAAGAAATCAGATCAACTAAAGTTGTACAATCTATACTTTGACTATTGTATAATGGCTATAGAGGAATGAATCCAGTTGTACATTATAAGACTTTATTGTAAGTGAAATGAGCTAGAGTTGTACATCTTCCATAGACCATAAAATAATGAAATTAATTGAAATTGTTTATATTCCTTTGAAAATAGAGTATAAATGAAATGAATCCTGATTTTCCATATTCTTAGAATACAGTAAAAATTAATTGTAATTGTACATATTCCTTATACCATTGTACAATTGAATTTTGGAATTTCTGTTTGGAAATGTACATATTAGTGAAATGAATTGGAATTGTACAACTTTCTTTAACTTTAGTAATAGTGAAATTAGAAAGTTGATTGTTATGAACAAATCATGTTTAAGGAAGTTGTTCACTTAAAAAGCACCATAAGACTATCCAAGTTGAAATTAGCAAAGCATATTTCTAACTTCTTCACTTAAAGATCAGTCAAGTTTAAAAGGAATACTAACTATTGATTGGTTAAGTTCATTATTGGGTGATAAATATTGAACACTTCAGGGATCTGATAACCATGAAATATTCTGAGATTTATAACTGCTCAAGTTCCTTGGTGGATAATAAGTCTAGAATTGCTTGTTGGAGTATTATGGGTCAAGTAAAAGTTTTCGGTCAAGTTTGTTGTAATTTGGGTCAAATTAATTTTTGTCTCTTATAACAATGATTTCGTGGCTAACATTCGGAAGAATTGCCATTGGCAACAGAATTTTGTAAAAATCAGATTTTTGCTGAACATTCAGGATATAAAATTTAAATTATTTTTGAAAATTTGGCTTAATGTCATAAATGTTCTTAAGATCTGATGTTAAATGCTGATTTTGTTCTGTTTTAACAGAGTAAGGTGGCCACAGATGTTATGTAAGATATTAACACAGTATCCAGAGTTAGTCTCAGACAACATGCTTTCTGTTGAAAATAGGCCATGTTACTTCCTGGTTGTTGTAAGTAGCTAGATTGGGTGCTAGTTCATCCTAATTTGATAAACCTGAGAGTTCTTTCTATCTTCCTTCAAAATTACACTTACTCATAGGTTACTAATGTTAATATATTTTTAACAGATCATTATTAAAATTAATTTACCCCCAAAAAGTATACATTATCAATTTTAAGTATTTTACTTGAAATGGCAAATATTTAGAAAAAAAATGTTAATGCTGAGTATCACTTATAACGAAATAACTGCTTTTCTGAACAAGGAAGAATTGAAATAAAACCTCATTAAGTTGACATACATTCAATAAATATTTAAAACATGTTATCTTGAACATTATTATTTGGTTGAAGCAACATATTATAACTGCTCTACTTCCAATTTAGAAATCAGTTAAATGTGAAAATCTTCAAGAAACAGAATTCTTAGATCAACGTAACTGTGCAGAAAAGTACAGTATAATGATAGTTTATTTTGTTAATGCATGCAATCAGATGATAAATCAACGTCAGTGTACAGATACTCTAGATTAGACTAGCTATATTTCAGCATAATTGCTTAGCACTTTTACATTGTTATTTAACAGGATACCAAATTCACTTATTGTCCAAAAAAATTTCAAGCACACTGATGGACCATATTGGGATTTCAAAAAAATAAAAGATCTCGGTGTATTTTGTGCGTCAGTAGAAATAAAAGATCTAGGTGTATTTTGTGGGTCAGTAGAAATGAAAGATCTAGGTGTATTTTGTGGGTCAGTAGAAATGAAATGTCTAGGGGTATTTTGTAGGTCAGTAGAAATGAAATGTCTAGGTGTATTTTGTGGGTCAGTAGAAATAAAAGATCTAGGTGTATTTTGTGTGTCAGTAGAAATAAAAGATCTTGGTGTATTTTGTGGGTCTGAAAGATCTAGGTGTATTTTGTGGGTCAGTAGATATAAAAGATCTAGGTGTATTTTGTGTCAGTAGATATAAAAGATCTAGGTGTATTTTGTGAGTCAGTAGAAATAAAAGATCTAGGTGTATTTTGTGTGTCAGTAGAAATAAAAGATCTTGGTGTATTTTGTGGGTCTGAAAGATCTCGGTGTATTTTGTGGGTCAGTAGATATAAAAGATCTAGGTGTATTTTGTGGGTCTGAAAGATCTAGGGGTATTTTGTGGGTCAGTAGATATAAAAGATCTCGGTGTATTTTGTGTGTCAGTAGAAATAAAAGATCTAGGTGTATTTTGTGAGTCAGTAGAAATAAAAGATCTAGGTGTATTTTGTGTCAGTAGAAATGAAAGGTCAATGTATATTTTGTGGGTCAGTAGAAATAAAAGATCTAGGTGTATTTTGTGTCAGTAGAAATGAAAGGTCAATGTATATTTTGTGGGTCAGTAGAAATAAAAGATCTAGGTGTATTTTGTGGGTCTGAAAGATCTAGGTGTATTTTGTGGGTCAGTAGATATAAAAGATCTAGGTGTATTTTGTGTCAGTAGAAATAAAAGATCTCGGTGTATTTTGTGTCAGTAGAAATGAAAGGTCAATGTATATTTTGTGGGTCAGTAGAAATAAAAGATCTAGGTATATTTTGTGGGTCAGTATATATAAAAGATCTAGGTGTATTTTGTGGGTCAGTATATATAAAAGATCTAGGTGTATTTTGTGGGTCAGTAGATATAAAAGATCTAGGTGTATTTTGTGGGTCAGTAGATATAAAAGATCTAGGTGTATTTTGTGGGTCAGTAGATATAAAAGATCTAGGTGTATTTTGTGAGTCAGTAGAAATAAAAGATCTAGGTGTATTTTGTGGGTCAGTAGATATAAAAGATCTAGGTGTATTTTGTGGGTCAGTAGATATAAAAGATCTAGGTGTATTTTGTGAGTCAGTAGAAATAAAAGATCTAGGTGTATTTTGTGTGTCAGTAGAAATAAAAGATCTTGGTGTATTTTGTGTCAGTAGAAATAAAAGATCTAGGTGTATTTTGTGTCAGTAGAAATGAGAGATCTAGGTGTATTTTGTGTCAGTAGAAATGAAAGGTCAATGTATATTTTGTGAGTCAGTAGATATAAAAGATCTAGGTGTATTTTGTGTCAGTAGAAATAAAAGATCTAGGTGCATTTTGTGGGTCAGTAGATATAAAAGATCTCGGTGTATTTTGTGGGTCAGTAGATATAAAAGATCTCGGTGTATTTTGTGGGTCAGTAGATATAAAAGATCTAGGTGTATTTTGTGGGTCAGTA
>NW_008710049.1:3827549-3927859 GCF_000327385.1 Lottia gigantea | reverse complement strand
GGTGTATTTTGTGGGTCAGTAGATATAAAAGATCTAGGTGTATTTTGTGGGTCAGTAGATATAAAAGATCTAGGTGTATTTTGTGAGTCAGTAGAAATAAAAGATCTAGGTGTATTTTGTGTCAGTAGAAATAAAAGATCTCGGTGTATTTTGTGGGTCAGTAGAAATAAAAGATCTAGGTGTATTTTGTGGGTCAGTAGATATAAAAGATCTAGGTGTATTTTGTGTGTCAGTAGAAATAAAAGATCTAGGTGTATTTTGTGTCAGTAGATATAAAAGATCTAGGTGTATTTTGTGTGTCAGTAGAAATAAAACATCTAGGTGTATTTTGTGTCAGTAGAAATAAAAGATCTAGGTGTATTTTGTGTCAGTAGATATAAAAGATCTAGGTGTATTTTGTGTGTCAGTAGAAATAAAAGATCTAGGTGTATTTTGTGTCAGTAGAAATAAAAGATCTAGGTGTATTTTGTGTCAGTAGATATAAAAGATCTAGGTGTATTTTGTGTGTCAGTAGAAATAAAAGATCTAGGTGTATTTTGTGTCAGTAGAAATAAAAGATCTTGGTGTATTTTGTGTCAGTAGAAATAAAAGATCTAGGTGTATTTTGTGTCAGTAGATATAAAAGATCTAGGTGTATTTTGTGTGTCAGTAGAAATAAAAGATCTTGGTGTATTTTGTGTCAGTAGAAATAAAAGATCTTGGTGTATTTTGTGTCAGTAGAAATAAAAGATCTAGGTGTATTTTGTGTCAGTAGATATAAAAGATCTAGGTGTATTTTGTGTCAGTAGATATAAAAGATCTAGGTGTATTTTGTGTGTCAGTAGAAATAAAAGATCTTGGTGTATTTTGTGTCAGTAGAAATAAAAGATCTAGGTGTATTTTGTGTCAGTAGAAATAAAAGATCTTGGTGTATTTTGTGAGTCAGTAGAAATAAAAGATCTAGGTGTATTTTGTGGGTCTGAAAGATCTAGGTGTATTTTGTGTCAGTAGAAATAAAAGATCTAGGTGTATTTTGTGTCAGTAGAAATAAAAGATCTTGGTGTATTTTGTGAGTCAGTAGAAATAAAAGATCTAGGTGTATTTTGTGGGTCTGAAAGATCTAGGTGTATTTTGTGTCAGTAGAAATAAAAGATCTAGGTGTATTTTGTGTCAGTAGAAATAAAAGATCTTGGTGTATTTTGTGAGTCAGTAGAAATAAAAGATCTAGGTGTATTTTGTGGGTCTGAAAGATCTAGGTGTATTTTGTGTCAGTAGAAATAAAAGATCTAGGTGTATTTTGTGAGTCAGTAGAAATAAAAGATCTTGGTGTATTTTGTGAGTCAGTAGAAATAAAAGATCTAGGTGTATTTTGTGGGTCTGAAAGATCTAGGTGTATTTTGTGGGTCAGTAGATATAAAAGATCTAGGTGTATTTTGTGGGTCAGTAGATATAAAAGATCTAGGTGTATTTTGTGTCAGTAGAAATAAAAGATCTTGGTGTATTTTGTGAGTCAGTAGAAATAAAAGATCTAGGTGTATTTTGTGGGTCAGTAGATATAAAAGATCTAGGTGTATTTTGTGTCAGTAGAAATAAAAGATCTAGGTGTATTTTGTGAGTCAGTAGAAATAAAAGATCTAGTTGTATTTTGTGAGTCTGAAAGATCTCGGTGTATTTTGTGGGTCAGTAGATATAAAAGATCTAGGTGTATTTTGTGTCAGTAGAAATAAAAGATCTAGGTGTATTTTGTGGGTCAGTAGATATAAAAGATCTTGGTGTATTTTGTGTCAGTAGAAATAAAAGATCTAGGTGTATTTTGTGTCAGTAGAAATAAAAGATCTAGGTGTATTTTGTGGGTCAGTAGAAATAAAAGATCTAGGTGTATTTTGTGTCAGTAGAAATAAAAGATCTAGGTGTATTTTGTGAGTCAGTAGAAATAAAAGATCTAGGTGTATTTTGTGAGTCAGTAGAAATAAAAGATCTTGGTGTATTTTGTGTCAGTAGAAATAAAAGATCTAGGTGTATTTTGTGTCAGTAGAAATGAAAGGTCAATGTATATTTTGTGGGTCAGTAGAAATAAAAGATCTAGGTCAATGTGTATTTTGTGGGTCTGAAAGATCTAGGTGTATTTTGTATGTCAGTAGAAAAGTAAGATCTGGGTCAAGGATGATGGTCACAGGTGCTACTAGAGATTAAACAATTTTTCTCATTTTCTTGTTGAAGACATCTTCCTGGTTTCACAGAGATCAACATTTGATGTTTACATTATTGTCACTTCAGGTCAATGGCAGATGTTTTGTGTTTTCTATATTTTTCAGTAAAAGGCAATCAACATGAAATTCTATACTTAAATTGATAAAAAAAAATAATAGAATCTCGGTCAGACCAACATATAACTATCGACTGTCATGATACCTTCTGTTTGGCTTTGAAGCATGATAAATTCAAGTGATTCAATTCAGTGATTGGTCACAACTATCATAAATTTACTCTTTAAAAAACATTTTCATAATCAAAATCCAAAATATATATTCAGATTTTCCAGCCTTTTGTTTTCATAGAAGACTGATTATACAAAATAACAAGTGACTGAAATTGACCTATATAGAAAAGGTGGGTGTTGCAAGTTAAGCAAACCATTCTTACTCTTTTTGAAACACCTGGTGGTAGTTTCTTATTGGAGAAATCCAGTACTATACATCTTTTACTCAAATTTTGCCATTCTGTGGAAGAGATTTTGATTAACGTAATTGTCTTGCTTGTACAGATTTTTATTGCAATATAGATGAGATCCTTTTCTTGTAAATGACTGTCTTTGATATAGATAAGAGGAACTTCCCAGAGTTTGTAAAGGCCACTGTCTTGGTAATTTTTTCCTGAAGAATATTTGAGTATTCTATCTTTATTAGTTCTATATATTAATCACAAAGTTCTGTGTTACCATTTGAAGAAAACATCTTAAAAGTTTTTATAAAATTCGTAAAGTTTATCATTTTCTTCAGTATTTGCTGCCTGTTTCTGTGAAGATTCATATAGATTAAAACAATGTTGAAGATATTTTAAAACTTTGACAAAGCATTCTCTAGTACTATTATTAAAATTCTCTATTAACTTGGAATATTGTGAAGATTTTTGACTCCTTAGTTGAAGATCTCTTCAATTATTGACTTCTTGAGAAATTTTCTGCAAAAGAAAACTTGAGTAATGTGAAGAGAACATATTTTTCACGTGCAAAGATCTTCTTGTTTGGTTCAAAACATTGTTTGAATTTCTGGAGGCAATTTCATTCAATGATGGCAATTTACTGATTTTTTTTTGATTTTTTTAAATTCACAAATTGAATCTGATATAATCCAATATGGCGACATATGAATTGAATTGAGATTTCTAAGAGTATATATCGATCACTACCAGTTTCCGAAACAGTTCCTAATTATCCGGATGAGGACCCCATGTTTGTTCTACAATTATTGGAAGCTTACAGCAAATCCATGTTTGTGACTAAATTAGCAAACTAACCAGAAATCAAATATTTTCTGTAATGATTTTACAAGACCTGAAGCTAAAATCGTTTTTCTCATACAGACAGCATACGTGAATTTACCAAGCTTGCCATTAAAACTGTGATTTCTTTCTAATCCTGGAGATTTGCCGAACGATGAATTTATCCACATTTACGATAATTGCAATATCAATTCCATTTAAGATTGGCCTTCAGGATATCTTTTTCTTAAAATATAATTTTCCTGAGTCATCAATGGTTGAGATTTTGGTCAAAAAGTGTCTGTCATTCTGCCATTTTGAATACTGAGAACAATTGTTTTGGGGGTGAAATATTTGGTATTGATCAAGTCTTGAAGAGTAAAATGTACATGTACAAGAGTTATTTCTTTAATTTGTAGCCTGATATCTTTTTAAGTTTTGCTTTGTATTGTATATTTCAGAAAACTGGACCAAGAAAGAAATGTATAGCATGTAAAATAGTTGCCCATACAGCATGTATAGGTCTTCTAGAACAGGTAATATCTTTAATTACTAAATATAAGAAAAAACTGATAAACTATTCTTCAAAAGAACTATGACAAAGTTTATTGGAATCAATTGATAAAAGATATCATATCATAAATACTTATAGTAATGTTTCAAATGGTAATCAAAATGGAAAAATTTCACTCTGTCCACATGGCAAGATGTAGTTGGTACCATTTTCCATTTTGGTGTAAAATCTTAGATATAGAACTTGTTACAGTGATACAGGGTCTTTTTCAGCACTCTAAACCAGAATATATATCAATATTTTCTGTGCTTTCAGAAAAATTTACGTTGCAAACCTTCATTCCGAGAAGCAGGTGTTCGGAATTACAGAGAACAAACTTTTATGAGACATCATTGGGTTCATCGGAGAAGACAGGAGGGGAAATGTAAACAGTGTTCTAAGGTAAGTTCAAATTATACATTGGATGTAGACAAAAATGGTAAAAAGATTGTTAAGAAAGTTTTCCAGTCTGACTACTGTGAATCCAGCAATCAAATAGTCATGACTAGATTATTATGTCACTATCAAAATTGACAATTGAGCCAAAAAACAAAATATACTAGAAAACCCACACACAGTTGATCTCTCTGTTGATTGGAACTATCGTGAGGTTTCTAATTCTTATCTTATGACTCTTAATACATATATACAAAACAGCTGATCTATTTATGGATTTTATAAAAAACAGCTGTTCTAATGATGGATTTTATACAAAACAGCTGATTTATTGATGAATTTTATACAGAACAGCTGATCTATTGATGGATTTTATACAAAACAGCTGATCTATTGATGGATTTTTATACAAAACAGCTGATCTATTGATGGATTTTTATACAAAACAGCTATTCTAATGATGGATTTTGTACAAAACAGCTGTTCTAATGATGGATTTTATACAAAACAGCTGATCTATTGATGGATTTTATACAAAACAGCTGATCCATTGATGGATTTTATACAAAACAGCTGTTCTAATGATGGATTTTATTTTTATATCCAACAATGAAACAACTTTAAGATAACTACTTTATTCAAACACAATAACTAAATTACTAAAGTTATTACGTTATTCTAGTACAATACCCCATAATATATATTGTAAATGATACATATTGTTAATACATATTGTTAATGATACATATTGTTAATGATACATACATATTGTTAATGATACATTTTGTTAATGATACATACATATTGTTAATGATACATTTTGTTAATGATACATACATATTGTTAATGATACATTTTGTTAATGATACATACATGTTGTTGCAAAATTGTCTTATTTCATTTAGCATCTATTCTCAATAACTTAGTACATGGTATTCATCTCTTTTAGTTGTTAGAAATGTTTTATTTATTTTGTTTTTTCAGTCTTTCCAACAACGCTTTGCTTTCCAAAGCAAGGTAAGTGCCTTTATCTTTTGTGGAATACAGATAATTTGTCTAGTATTCCTATTTATTGGAGGAAAAATCAATTCAACAAGTGTTCAGCCTATAGTTGGATATGACATTTCGTCAGATATTTATGTGCCTTCAGGTAAAGCAAAGCATTTTACTTTCACTTCCGACTTTTCTGCCCATAGCAGAGTACAGGAGTTTTGAGTCATTCATTCATTCATTCAATCAATCAATCATTCAATCAATCATTTTTTTTAGCTACAAGTTGTTCTTGGTGCAATACAGCTTCCATTCATCCACTCATTTTGTATAACAATCCATTATTCACTCACTGATTCATTCCCTCTGTATATTGAAGGGTATAAAAGCCTATTATTAATTCATTCATTTATTCACTCCCTCTGTCTGTCTCTATCAGGATATAATAGCTATAAGTTGTTCCTGGTGCAAGGCGGCCCACCACAATAAGACAACATGTTTTATGATGCAGCAGATTGAAGAACAATGTACACTGGGTATACATGCCGGTATTATCATTCCTCCATCTTGGATTATTAAACTTCCAAAAAAAGTAAGTTATATTGTTTCTTGATAAACATTTAGATATATTTCTTTCGACACAATTCAAGAAACAATCACAAAGGGCCATATTCTCAAAACTTTAACTGATAATGATTTTAGCGTTCAAGTGATGTTATTGCTCAACCATTAAATTCATCTTAAAATGTTATCCAATCAGATTACTGTATTTCTTGACAAATCTAGATTTTATTTCAGTTAAGCTTTCGGTAATAAGGCTCAAGAACAAATTGTTTATGCAAGGTTTCTAATTGTTTTAACACTAAGGAGAAAGGTGCAAATGTTTCAAGCAAACTTTATTGGGTGATAAAATACAATTGTGTCAAAGTATTAGAGCTTACACTTCTCAAGTGTTAAAATATCTTGATAGCATTTTCTTTCACTCTTTCTCTTTCCAATTTATTATTCTGATTTGACTTTATTTTGGATAAATGCCAAAAGTCCAATTTTAATTTTGACTTCATAAACTACAAATGGATTGAATATCCAAGAGTTCTTTCCAATCACTACCTCCCTCACATCACTACAGTGTTAATTCTCAAATGGTTTTGAATAAAGAATGGTTATAGACAAATAATAATAATTATATAATTCTTACTGGAAAGATGTGACTACAGATTTTGGTCTCAATCTAATTATCTATCTTTATTGAAAGATAACTTACTATGTTTGTATGAGAATTCAAAAAAATTGAACTTTGAAATTTTATTATAATTTTACTGAACACTGCTTATATTGTTATCTGGAAAAATCTCGCATTTCATTTCAGGTTTGTTATGCTTTTGAATACATTAAGTTTTGATATAATTTGCTGATCGTTCTATGTATGCAAATGTTTCTGGTTGTAAAATAGTACCAAACTGAAGACTTATTATGCATTTGCGTTTATTTTTAGGGGTCTTTCAAATCTTCGATACGTGCCAGTAAAAAAAGGAAAGCTTCATTGAAAAAACGGCGGAGTCGCGATGACGCTAAACCATTTATTATCAAACCTATACCATCACCATTATTAAAGCCCCTCCTGGTTTTCATCAACCCCAAATCAGGAGGAAATCAAGGGGCAAAACTCATGCATAAATTTTGTTGGTTGTTGAATCCTCGTCAAGTCTTTGATTTAGCTCAGGGTGGACCACGTTTTGGGTAAGTTCATAGTTTGAAGCTCATGATATTTATTTAGTTTGTTTTTTTAGGATCTTTATATCTTGAAATGATCTAAGGGATAGGATGTCCTAGGGTCTTATCTCCTGACACTGTTTCTAGGATATCTTGCGCTAAGATCCTTTCGAGCCTGGTTTTTGTTCAGAGTTTAGCAGTACTCAGTGACATCCTCATATGTTCTTAAATGTAAACTTTCATGTTTCTTCATTACATAATATTGCTCATCATCTTTATCCTAGAGCATATAAAAAAAAACCACATTTGCTTCAGTACTTTTATAAAATATAAAATATACATTAATATACAAATTATTTTTATTCTAGACTTGAACTCTATAAGAAAGTGCCTAATTTACGGATACTGGCATGTGGAGGGGATGGTACAGTGGGGTGGATTTTATCGACAATAGACTCGTTAAATATCTCCCCACCCCCTCCTGTGGCTGTGGTACCTATTGGAACAGGCAACGATTTAGGGAGGACACTAAATTGGGGAGGGGTAAGTGCTCATGATATTTGACTGGTTATGTATATTTAGTCTCTAGTTTAGAAATAACTCTACACATACTGTATTCATTCAGTTCATCAATTGTATTACATTTAAAGATGGCCACTCTTATCATTTGACATTGTTCAAATTTTTGTTTCACCTGAAAACTAGGAAAGACTTTTTGACAAGTATCTACTATTAAAAGTATCTTTTCTTTCTCTTCCAACAAGTTAAAATGACAACCCAATTCTTGATATAGGGCTGGTTAAAAGATATAATTACATTGATATGCAAGCATTAAGAGTAAAATGTTATATATTTAATAGGGTTATACTGATGAACCTATATCTAAAATATTATGCAATGTTGAAGAGGGCCAAGTTGTACAGTTAGATAGGTTAGTATCAAACCTTTATTCTCAGAATTCAATTTATATTATTACTTCTTACTGACATTATAAGGGTCTGGATTACCAGTTGTCAGATGTTACATAGTGTCAGAGTGAGTTATCACCACTTCCCTCATTGCCCATAAACATTAACCAAGAAAGGAGACGAGTCAGTAATATTATATATATAAAACTGTGGGATAATATCTAGAGATTATTGATGATGAGATCTTAATGATTTCAGATGGAATTTAGTAGTAGAATCAACGATATCAACTGGTGGTGATGTGATAGAACCTGAAGATGGTCTAGTTGATGCTCTACCTCTTAATGTATTTAATAATTACTTCTCTTTGGGAGCAGACGCACATGTTGCTTTAGAATTCCATGAGTCTCGAGGTAAGTTGGTTGTGTTGATGATAAATCCTGCAATGTGAAATCTGTGTTGTGGAACAGAAAGTGAAATGTTCCCCTTGATATTCATTTCAATTGCTGAAAACTGCTACCAATTTGAAGCCTACTCACTGATGTGTAAAATAAACAATATTAGCTATGTGGACTCTATGATATTGATGCCTGAGTTCACAAACCCACTTGTAAAGTGGCATTCAGTGTTCTGCAAGGGTGGGCTTGCTCTGCCTCGCTTGCATCACATGCTTCACATCTTTGCTTTTTAATGGGATGAACAGAGAAGTCTTGCCAAATAGAGGTAGAACTTTATTGTTAGAAATTCAAATTGTGCCTCTGAGCTCTTGATAGTTAAGACAAATATGTTTCTGATTGAGAAATCCAGAAAGATTGGCAGATTTTATACAATAAGTATATGAGCATTATTAACCTCAATTTGTCTTTCAGAGGCCAATCCAGAAAAATTTAACAGTCGGTTTCGGAACAAAATGTTCTATGCAGGGGTGAGTATCAATTTACAAGAATTCATCTTCCGAGTTTTAGGATTTTCCTGAATTCTGCTTGACTCATGATAATAAAATTTTGAAGGAGATTGGATCATCATAGATTTAATGGAAGGGCATGAATTTTGATATAGTATTAGTAATATTATTTTCCTGGAATTGTGAAATTACTATTTATAAGTATTACCTGAATTCTGATTGTATTGGTGATTCTATTCTGAACCAAAATCAGGCATCGGAGGAAAGCACACGAGGTTTTCCAATTATTACTTATATTATTTTCATTCAATCATAGATTTTAAAAAATATTTTCAGGCTGGTGGACGAGATTTATTAAAGCGAAGCTGGAAAGGTTTTGCTGATCATATCAAGCTTGTCGTAAGTACATTGATATTTTTAAAATTTTATCTTGCACATGTAGTCAATTTGTTAGATTCAGTTTCAAACAGCAAGAGATTTTGTTCTGTGTAACAGATCACTTACATGCTGTTGAAATAAAAAAAAAAATATTTTGAATGATTTAACATATTTTTTTTTACCTAAACCTTAAATTGAGAAAATAGTTTTTCAAATTAAATTTGAATTTGAATGTATATACTTTTACACTTTCCGAGAAAAGTTTTTCTACTAGCAATAACATTAATCTCTTGTTTCATGGAAAATAGTCATTTATTGTTATAAATCAAGGTCATAGAAGGCAGTACCTCTAATCTTAGTACAAATAGCATGCAAGATTTCTATAAAGTACAAGCTCATGTCGGAAAAACAATAAGTAGGTCTCAGGTACTTATAGTGTACATAAATAAGACTTATGACCAGAGATGGTATATTAGATGTACAAAATGGCTAATGGAGTTATTAAGATCCATTAGCATTGAGAATTTACAACATCATTTGGCTGGTATTAAATCACATGAAAATTCTACCACATATCTATGAATGTACATTAACATTTTTGAAGATGGAGTATATGCCATCTTGATGAAAGCAAGGATTGAGAGAGAATTCTTTCTGCCAGTGTTCAACAATATGTATTTTTTTCCATTCATGTCACAAGAGGGAGAGATCCTTGAACTTCATTTGATAGTATATTTTATAAAAACTCTCTGGTTTTCAAAATGTTTTTCTCTATTACCTTCATTTCAAACTCTTCATTACAACTATGATATAAATATTTCGACAATTTGAATAAAACTGTGATTTACTTTATTGCTTTGTCAATAACATTGCTATCATCCATGAGAAGAAGTATGAAATTTCTTGCTTCCTTTAAGTCTGGCGCACACACGAGCTATCAGCTCAGGCAGAATTCATTTGTGGAAAAAACACGTTTGATTTTCAACTTTTCGCCACGAATGACCTACATAAATTTACCTGCACACGGAAGCTATCGTCTTAAGGAGAAGTGCACGAATGAATTCTGCCTGAGCTGATGACTCATGTTTGTGCCAGACTTTACAAGGTTGCGAAGTTTTGATACAAGTCACATTTGCCATTGACAAATACATATTACTTATTTTGTTGACCAAACACGATCATTGTTGGACATGATCTGGTAAATACATTCAGAACAACAGCCCCTTAATGCAATGTTGAGTAACAAAATATATTCTTACTTCCAGTGTGATGGAGTTGATTTAACTCAAAAAATACAAGATATGAAAATACATTGCCTTTTGATTCTCAACATTCCAAGGTAAGTTTGATTTATTTGGCTTTAATTAAATTGTCATTTTAATCTACTCTTGTCTGTCTTTTGAGAAACAGGATCCATAATTTTGACAATAACTTCAGATGAATATGTTAGTCTTGAAGTTTGGTGGAATTGATCAGTAGAAGTATAGATAAAACAGACTTACTGTATATTCAGTCACATGACATTACATGTTCCCTAAAAATATCTTGATAAAGATTTGATTACAATGTTTATTATTTTTAGATATGCCAGCGGAACACTTCCATGGGGCAACCCCAATGCTGTTGGTTTTGAACCTCAACGACATGATGATGGGTTCCTAGAAATTGTAGGCTTTACCTATTCTTCACTTGTAAGTTTTTTGTATTTGTTTCACCAGAAGTTAAGTTGTAATTGGGAATTTCACATTTTGACATTATGCCTGGTTATCTCTTTGGCTTTTATTCCTTGCTATTGACTTCTAAAAAATAAATACTCAATCCCATTTCAAATTTCAAACCTTTCATCTCTGTGAAGTTAAATGAAACAGATCTAATACTAAGAAACTTAGTCTGTTAGGCTGTGTTTAGAATTTTATTTTATGATGATAACAACTCAGGTTATGGAGAATAACGTCCTTGCGAGAAATTTTAGGCATTGTCCTGGATTACATTCTCAATTTTCAGCATTGTGTATCAGAATGATTTATGGGAAGATGACCAGACTGGCATAGCAAATACATGATTTTTATTTTCAAAACACACTATGTATTTGATATTTGCAGGCAACATTGTATGTAGGAGGTCATGGTGAAAGATTAATGCAATGTAGAGAAGTCAAATTGACCACGTATAAATCTATGCCTATGCAAGTTGATGGGGAGCCATGTAAATTACGGCCATCTTGTATAAAAATCTGCTTTCGTAACCAAGCTAATATGGTGATGAAACCAAAACGTCGAGGATCAATGCCGATAGCCAATGAGTAAGTATTTATATTTTGGTGGTGATGGGTTTTCTTATAACCTTAACCTTGACCTTTATTGGTATTGATTCGGACAAAAAAGTAAGAAATGGAATGATTTTAAGGATTTCATAAGATTAAAAATTTTATGAGATGATGGAACCTGCTATTTGAATAGATCTTTCATAAGAATCCATCTATGAATATTTTATATCCCTAAGTCTGTATTAAAATTATTCCATTTCTTTTCGCATGCATTATTGATATAAATATTAAAACAGTACAACAAATATCTCCAGACTAGCAACTTCCCAGTTGAAAACTAATACAAGGGAAACAACTCCATTTTGTTTTTCTTTATTCAAGTAAAACAGGGAAATACATATCAGAGTTTTGGTAAGTTGGCATGTACTTCTGGTTGCCATAACAACATATTTCAAAACTCTTCTTGAGTGAGGCATTCTTATTAACGCTTATATCTTTTTTGAAAAACTTTATCGAATCTCCATTTTTAGATGAAAACCTTCTGATTAGCCTGTTAAACATATCTGTTAGAGCGCCACTTATATAGTAGGTTTTATAGATGTGATGCTATGGACATTTTAGATTCATTTTTCTGTTTTTTTATTCTTGAATATTTGAAATAGAAAATCAAAACTGTTTTTTTATTAAGAATTTTTCCTTTTGAAAATGTTTTGCTTACACATGCAACATAGTGTTTTATTTTTTTTGCAACAATTTTTATGTTTGAAATAATACCTATCACTTTCAGGTCCTCATATACACTACAATATTATATAAACTCATAATCTAAGGGCAGTGCTTCAGTTTCAGTGTCTTCTGTAAAATCCAGGGTGATCAATTGGTTTATTTATCAGTCATTAAAAGTTTTGAGTTTTACACTCACAAGCATAATTCAGTATTATTAGATAGGGATTAGTTTGAGTGATAAAATCACATCTGATAGCAGAGAAATATCCTGGTTGTGACTTCATTCACTTGATGATATTGTGAAGCTATGTTAAAATTTCATATATACCTGCCCTTAGATTACATATGACTAATCCGTTTTGATTTTCAGCTACTATAGGGGAAAACAGCAGCTGTATCATCCCAGCTTTAGTCCTGATTTTGCTTTTTTCAGTCCCCCTTCTGTTCCGGAGAGGTTACGAATCCAAGTTAGTCGTATTAGTATGACGGACTACGAAACATTACATTATGATAAAGACAAACTTCGGGATGCGTGTAAGTTTTTAGAATGTTTGCATGATGCCGATGTTTCAATCAGCTTCATAGCAAAGCATGCTGGGTAATATAATCCTAGATAGAGGTGCGAGTTAACCATGTAGTCTTGAACAATCCAGGTTCATGTCCATTGAATGAGGATATTTTTCTCTGTCACTGAGACACCTTGAAAAAAATTTGTATTGAAAAAATCAACATAAATTGCCGTTTTTGAAAATTCAATTTAAACTGGATTGTTTTAGGAGCTAAAATAACCATAGTAAACTAGACTAAAACTTTTTCTTTTGAGGTTTAAGGTACTTGTTTTTTCAAATTCTTGATTTAGGGTTTTTCCAGTATAGATTTAGGATGGTTGTCTTTATTAGCAGAGTGTATATATACATGACAATTTTAGTTTTATTTTTAAACGCACAATTTTGTGAGCAGTATATAGTCACTAATGATTTAGAATAAATGCACATATCACTTTATGTTGAAGATCACTTTAGATTACATGCACAGTAATATAGCAAATGTCTCACAAGGTGCACACGAGATGTATATTTAGCATGGTTGAGATATTGTTAGATAGAAAATGATAGTACAATAGTTGACTAACAAATATAATGGTTTAAAAACTGCTTAATACTAATGAAGTTCTGTGAAGTACATTTCACTGTAGATAGTATCTAGAAATCTAACAGTTCAAAGTAATTTGACTAACAAACATTATCAATGATTGTTCCTCAAAGTTCATAGTAAGGAAATGATGGTTCTAGACTTGACTTATTATTAGTTATTTTCTAACTTTCTGGTGGTTGGTCTTTGGTGATATATTCCTTTCCAATAACCCTTTGGTAAGGTCCAGTAGTGTTTCTAGGAATCAGCAAGACGGATTGATTTATTTTTAAAATTTTGATCAAAAAATTTCAAAATTATGGACCATTGTCAGATTCAAGTGACATTTAAACTGGTTGAGCTCCTTTGTGTTTGGGTAATGAAATTGTCTTGTTGTGTCATTTAATGTAAGCCCAAAAAGAATGCAGCCTTATTAGCCCAGATACTTAGGCCCAAGAACAGCCCTGACCTGAACATGCTTGCTAGTGATTCCAACCCAATAGAATGTGCCTTTCCTAATTATGATATTGGACATTTCATTTGAAAATCAAACCAGAGCAAGTATGAAATATTATTCCCTGAATAGTCAGTTTCCAAGATGGTGTAGTTGTTAATTGCATGACACTCTTGTGGAGAGATTATGAACATAGATTAATGATATTTGTATAAGGAATTAGGGTAGAAAGAATATACTAATTATTTATTAATACAAATATTTATCCTAATATTGCTTAAAACCATACTTACTGGTTTACAATGCTTTTATAAAAACTTTTATCAAATGATAGAAACAATAAACTTTATGGATACTATTTGAAACTGTTTATAAAGATATGACACTAACTGAATCTATTTGAAAATATGACGTATGAGTCTGCAAACCATGAGAAACTATGTTAAACTATTTTAAACTTTGAATGTGTCAAACTAAGTATATTATTTGCATTTATAACTTTTATGGAAGTGTAAAAATATTTATATGTATGAATAATAAGTAAAACTATTTGAAAGTATGTAAGACTCTATGAATGAGTAAACTATATAAAACTATGAATAACTATGTAAGTATTATATTATACCATCAGCTATACCACTTGGAATCATCGTAGTAGAGAACAATGCTGATTTAGAACAGGTCAGATCCCAGATAGATAAAATACAAGAGGTAAGCCATTTATTTATTTATTTTAGAAACAATGTTACAATCCACTCTGATTTTCTCCTAATAATTCTCCAGTCTTTATGATATTCCTGTAATGAATGCAAAGTCAATTGATGTTTAGTACAAGTATTTATTATTATGAAACATGGAAGATCTATCTTATTCATCCATCCTGAAATTTTCCCCAAAATTCTCATCCTATTAGGACATTACAGCAATGAATGCCAGAGTAATAATGCTACGCACTAGCATTTTTTATTGTTTTCAACTTTTGAGTTAAGTTAATAATTTTAACAAGATTTGTTCAACAAAAGAGTTTAGCAAGAGTGAGATACAGTACTAAAAGTTTTTGATCTTTTGAGTTTTGATTTGATTTAATGTTCAGCCCAAACTCAAAAACCTTGTAATGTTTGTGTTTTGATTACCTTAATATTCTGTTTTATTAACAGAGTTTAAAGAATGGTCAACATAATAGTGATAATCAGGAATTATCTCCTAAATGGTGCTTCCTGGATTGTAAGTTACTCTCTAGTTAATCTCTAGAATGCTTCTTTTCGTAGAAATGTTCATTTTGGGTGAAGTCAATGGAAGTTATAAAATAAAATGTTGTCATAAATCCTACTTCTCTGCACCAGATTGGGCTAGTCAAATTGGGATGACATAGAAAGCATAATGTAAACTTAAGAATTAGTGTCTTACATTCATCATGAAGAACTTTGGTATAATTTTGAAACTTTAATAAGTATTGCAGAAAAAGATTTTGAAAAATATGAATTTGAAAGTTAATTTAGGTATGTTTCTATACAAATAAAGTGATTTTCAAAATTTATGTAATTCATCATTCCTTATTTTTCAGCCACGACAGCAGAACGTTTTTTCCGAATAGATAAAGCCCAGGAACACTTACATTATATAACGGACATATCATCAGAAGACTTGTATATCCTTGACCCTGACCTTGTCACAGTTTCAAGGTCATCTACATTTTTAAAAGTAGAAAATGGACATTCGTCACCAACGAACAATAATAATACAGAGAATTATCAACCAGATCAAGAAAAGGAAAATGGAAATTTATATTTTCGTTTTTCACTTCCTGTCACTCCTCCCAAATCACCAGGTTGTCCAGCTGGGTAAGTAGTTTATAGTTTTTGAGTTTTTAATGATAATGGATATAGAATAGGTAAAATGAAGTTTCAATATTTGTAAGATAAATTAAAATAGGTATAGATAAATTTTGAATTATATGGATTCCTATTAGTACTTTGATGCCAAAAGACGCCTGTGCAGAAGAAGACTCTTTCCACAAGCAAAGTCATAATGTAGGAAACATTCTAAGCTCTCCAGCAATTTAATTCAATTTCTGATACATGAAACAGGTTGACTGGGCATTTTTTAAGTCCAAAATTTTAAATACTATCGAGTATTTTTTCCTCAATGTTAAATTTATTGTAACAAGACTTATTTAGGCTTATTAGTTATATTATATCCTTGGCGCTCACTTCATTTAATCTTCCTACCATACTAACAAAATTAACACAATCTAAGCCTTTATTTTATTTTACATTCAAATTCCTGTAAATAGAAATTTAGATGTTAGCATCCATTGTATTTCAAAAACATGTGTTAGAAAGTCAATTGTTTTGTTATTCAATATAGAATTTGAATATTTAATTGGCAAAGCATTTTTAACCAAGAAATTTTGACCAATATTCAAATTTACCAAAGATAAAAGCAGACAAATGGAAGGATACCTGCCGTGCTAATGGCGGTTGGCAGAAGTTAGACCGTATGGCTGTAGAACTGTAATACATTTTTGTCCACCATCATCGAAAGCTCGCAAAAATGTAGCAAATATTCTATATATACCATTGATATAGTAAAGACTATAAATAATTATTTGCACAGTATATTATATAAATGCACATATATTATCAGACACACTTTTCTTTTTATAGTCTTGACATTTTTGCAGCTGCTTATTCTGTTTATTAAATTTTCTTATTTTTCACCATTTTATTAGCTTTCCTGGTATTTTGCCAATACATCGAAATTTTGAAAGTTCAGAAAATCTTCTTGTACCTCCTCAACCAGGCTCAAATAACAGGTTTTTAACAGACCTTTTAGATTTTACTTCCCTTTAGTCTATTTGACTGTTGTTTAATTTGAAATGTTTGGTCAAGGGAGCTATTAATGATTTTAAACATTAAATTCAACTTTGTTTTGATTTGAAGATGGTGTAATGGTATTTTTACATTAAGAAAATTTTTATGCAACTTAACACATGTTTCATCAACTTTTTTTACCTTTTCTTCAGAAGTGTTTGAATTGAATTTGTAATTAATAAAGATATGTATGAAGAAATCGGTGGAAATCATTAAAAGATGCTTTGAAAATATTTCTGTAACAACAGTTAAAATAATAACCTTCCCAAATTTTAAACATTTGTATTAGACATTGTAAATCTTTAAAAATCTTAAAATTTCCTGGAATGTTTTATTTTATATGAATTATTCTTAGCTATTATTTTATTTCAATATTTAATTCAGTAGAATGAAAGCTGATTAGGTCTAGGATTTGTTTTTATTTTAATTTTTATTTGTTTGCTTGTTTCTTTTGCCTGCTGGATTTAGTACCTCTTGTATTTTACTGGTTTTATTTAGATCCAAAATTTGAACCATTAAAGCAAATAAACCCTTATTTAATCTATGTAGATAGATATAAATGCCTGACACAGTATAAGAGATGTAGACTTTGGTCAGTTAGTGTGACACAATTCTGACCAAAAATTGCAATAATGTGATGTGACTTCCTGAAATGCTTGGAGTACAAAAAAATATTTGACTTCCTGAAATAATTAAGTTGTTTTTACCTGAATATATGTGTCAGGGATAATCTTCAATATATTCTCAATATTGAAATTTGCTTTTTATATTTAAGTTAATTGTTATAAGGATTTTATCTTTTACCTGATTCCTTTGTTTCAATTCCTTTTATTTTGAGTTTTTATTGGATGTTTGTTTGAAATTCTATTTTATGATTTCATTTTTCTAACAATCATTAACTTCCAATTCTTTTCCAATTTGTTGTGGAATTTTTTCTACCTTATGTCTTCTTCAATAGACAATTATTTTGATAGATTAATTTAAGAATTAATTTTTCTAATTAATAATAATTTTGATTGGCTGTTATATAAGGATGTATTTTTCTGCCTATCAAAATCATTTGAAATTTCTTTTTATTCAAGTTTATTAGAAAATCTTTTTGACAGCACATAGATATTTGTACCTTGATATTATTATTATTCTCTTAACAATTCATCTGTACTTGTATTAAAGAGCTACAAATTTGACCATTAATGTAACAGCATATTTCTTTGCCTATTTCAGTTCTGAACCAGGTACCCCTAATTCTCCCAGTGCTCAGTCCAAACATTATCAGTTTACCACTGTATCTAGTGCTACAGCTGAAAATAAAATCAACTCTCAACCATCACCCTTTGATAAACGTAAGCTTTTCTTTGAATGTTTTTTGATTGGGTGATCAAATAAATTACATATGCTTTCCAACTAATGACTATAAATTTATGAATAGTGGTATGATTTCTGAACTTCAAAATCATAAAAAAAATAATAAATTTTATTTTATATGGGCCATAATTAAGTGCAATACACAAGGTCATGGTCCTGTCTAACATTCAGCCCATGGGAACAATGAATGATGTGAAAAAAGACAATATTTTGATGTATAATTTGTTTAAAAATACACAGGTACTTGTGTATTAGATGGACAGATTATGTTACTGTGATCAAGTACATGACCACAAAAACATCAATCTCTATCTGACTGATGAAAGATCACTTTATCAATTGTAAAAAACCTTAGATGTGATCTATATGACAAATACAGCATATTATGATCAATGCTTGAAAATACTGAATGTGGTTCTAGTTATCATATTAAACTGTCTGTTTCATTTCAGTTCTCATTGATGCAGCTAAAAGAGGTGATATCAGAAAGGTAAAATCTATAATTGTTAAAAACTGTTTGCATAGATGAACATTTTAGAACGAGTACTACACTTCATATCTTTAGTTTAGTTTAGATTGTCTTTCGATAAGACCTATTTTGTGTGTGATTCAAAAATGCATATTAAGAGACTTTAATGGGTTCTCAGTAGGATGTGTATGTTTAAATGGAGTATGATATTTTGTAGGTGATGGAAGTGTACCATCATGGTGGACAACTACTAGCAGCAGATCAGTATGGCATGACAGCTTTACATCATTCTGCTAGATTTGGACACAAAAATATTGTTTCTTTTCTTATTGCAAATGGTATGTAATATTCATTGAGAGTCAGATTAACGTTGAATATCTAAGCTGTAGGATCAATAACTCAAATGATGATTTTGATTGCCTGCCAAAATCCATACCTCATATCTAGACTTGTGAATGAACAGAATTTGAATTTAGTTTTAATATTGTAATACATTTATGAATGAAAAGATCCATCATATAGTAATTTCATGGTTGAATTACTATAATCTTAACAAAACTTTATTAAGATTTAAGAACAACACTAGTAGGGCATATAAATGTTGATCCAATCATGTTTACTGAATTTGGCCAAACATAAGAAGTAATTGCTATTTATGTATTTTTGAATTGTTTTCTAGCACCCCCTGTGATATTAGATATGGTTGACCATGAAAAGTAAGTTTTACTCTTTAATTATTGATTAGTCTTTGATTAACTTGTTATATTTAAAACATTATTTTTTTTTTAAAAAAAAGGTCATTTTATAGTTTGACTTTTGGAAAAAAGTACCAAAATTTCAGTTTTCAATACCTTGTCTGTTGTATATCAACTGCTGGCCTAGTAAGATTTGTATTTAAATGTGTGTCCATCACTTTTCAGGGGTCAAACTGCGTTACATAAAGCTGCGTGGTACCAAAGACGAACAATCTGTCATATGTTAGTGGATGCTGGAGCATCATTAACACGTACAGATTATCAGGTAAAGTTAGCTTCCTGATATATGTTACAATCAAAAACTACTGAATTAGGTGAACGAAGTGGGAAATATGTGATGAGAATCAAGAATATGTAATTTCATAATAAATAGTTCTTAATGACTGTATTTTATTAGCTAGTATAAATATATGTCAAATTTTGTTTTACTTTTCAATGGATTTTCAATATCTATTTAATAGATTTTAAATTGTATATATATATATATATGTTTCAGGGTAACACACCACGTCAACAAGCCTTAAAAGCTGAAGACAAAGAATTAGCAGCCTATCTTGAAAGTGAGTAGTGAAGTTGAAATCATATGCCTTAGCATTTTTGGTAAATTTGAGTAAATATGTCTGAGATATGAGTCATGAGGCATCGGTTAAAAATTTTAATTAATTAATTTTTTGTTTCAGATCAGGAACACTTTCAGTTAGTTTCTTCTGAAGATCAGGAAACAGCAGTCTAGTTATAACTGGATTATACTAGTTAGAACTCAATATTTCATGTCAACGCTGGTTTCGACCAGATTTTATTTGCAAATTAACAATTTTTCTAGCTTTGTCATTTGTGGTGTTTTTTAATTAGTGTGAAACATTATTTATTGTGATAAACCAAATTAGTGAAAATGTGATACATGTGTGATAGACAGAACTCTGTTTCTTATTTTTTAAACAAAATACATAAAAGTGATGTGTCATCTTTATAAATAGGAAAACTGTTTCTGAAAGTGAAGTCCAAGTAAAGAAAAAAAAGATAAGAATTTGGGCTTGATTAGCATCTGTTCTATGATGATAATTACTATTTCAGCTAGAGTGACAGTGGAAATTGTTTATGAATTAGTATTAGTAAGAGAAGGAGAATAGTAAAGAAATACAGCTATGACAATATAACTTAAAATGAAAACATAGACAATCAGAACAGTTTGAAGAATTTCTTGGGTTGAAAATGAGGATTGAAATTGTAAGACTTTCAAAGAATTTCAGAACTTTATATTTTGAGTGCTGCTTTTTGAGGAGTGAAAGTTTGAGCTTTTTCCAATTCTAAGGAGTACTATACTTTCCAATCATCCATGGATTCTATGGTTTACAAACTAATGACTCCTCTGTTTAATTCTAAAATGTAAAAACCATGAGTAGTTTATTCCTTTAAAATGTGCTGGTTCACTTTTTACTATCACCAAAGATAAATCATATTCCATAGGCATATTAGTGAAATAGTTTTATCTTGATTTGTGTAAAATTGTATATCAGTTGTTAATTACTGAAACATCCAGAAATTGTGATTCTAATATTTCATAAAAATTTCCAGTACTTTAAGATATTATTCTAAACCTAATTTTATTGTAATGTTTCAAAGAGAATACTTAGTCTAATTCTACTACCTCTATAGCTGATTGGGTTTGTTGGTGAACTTGGTATGCAGATGTTCAGTTTTTGGGTATAATTTTGACTAATGTTCATGACATCCCTTTATCTTTATTGAACTCTTCCTCACATACATATAATTAATCATTATGACACACTGTTTAGCATGGTAGAAAAGTCTATTCATTAAATGAGGGGTGTATTGTCAACTGTCACACACCACCATGTGGGAAGAACTGGAGCCATATTCGAAACATCTTGGACTAAAATTCTCCTAGAGTATAATTAAACAGGGTCAATCATTATTTTTACATCTAAAATTTGCATTGTTGTTATTATTAAATGGATAACTGTATTTTAAAATGTGGGTTTCAATTCAATATAATTATCTTGAAAAAGGCTCTTGGTTCAATAGAAAGTTCTCATAATCCTTATAGCCAAATTTTGTTTGCCATTTCACAAGAGTAGAGTCACATATACAGAATGCCTGAGTTAGAAATGAGACATATGTTAACTGTTTTCAACACAATGCAATGTCATTTTTGCAAATTTATATTTTGTTGTATGATAAATATGAGTGCTTGTTATATTTATTTGTTGCTAGGCAACCTCTTTAATTTTTTCATGGTTTGTTTATACTTGCTAAAAGTGATTGTTTATTTTTGTTCCTGCAATAATGATTGTGTGACTGAAGTATTTATTTTTTTTTACAAAATTTCCTGATTCTGTAAACATATCAGGTCATGGTTTGTTTCAGATTATTCCAAAAATTTGATTCAATTGACCTTAAAAATTCCCATTTTGTTGTGTTGCTGTAGGTTATGTTTTATATGGTTTGTAACCTCGCACAGTGCATACTACAAAAATATTATAGTCCTTTGTAGTTTTAATGAAATAATTTAACTTTTGAATTTAGACTCAACTGTGGCAGTGGCAATAATACATCTACTGATGCTGAAACAAAGTGTTCACATATATTTCATATGGAGTTGTGAGTGTTCTGTGTGCATGTTGATACACCAATGTTGACCTTTGACCTTCAGCCTTAGCAACCAGTCACCTTCACCTTGAAGATATTGTTATGCACATGTATCACTATGGATACAAAATGTTGGGTGTTCACAACAACTATGACCACATATTTATTATTCTTGTATGTACATGTAAATATTGAAATCAAATCATTGTTCTGTAGCCAAGTACTGGTACTATTTATTTTGTTTCCTTTATCAAGGTTTTGTTGAGTTTTTTCTGTTTTTTAGGGGTTTATTTCTTTGGCTGTTAAATAGAAAGGTACACAAGTTTCCCTATATTCTCGGAAAATATTCAACCCTAATATATCGCAGTTTTGTAAAATTCTTGAGATAATTGCTGATTATCAAATTTCATCACAGCGTTGGTGAAAGAATTAAATCAGAATACATTCAGAGAAAATAATGGTCCTCCATTTCAGAATAATATCATTTCACATGTATTATTTGTCAAACAAACCAGCTTGACTATATCTATTTATGCCATATGGCCCTAATCTTGAATTTTGACTGATTTAGTAAATGTAACTGATTTAGTAAATTTAACTGATTTAGTAAATTTTGACTGATTTAATAAAATGGGACTGATTACTTTGCACATTTTGTCCAATTCTAGACACACAACTGGAGTGTATGGCGTATATATTAGTCTGCTTTCTTCAGTGGAGAGCTATAGGCAAGAGTAGATGTTCTAGAAAATAAGGCCAAAAAAGAAGATTGTAAGAAACCCTGTTTAACTATGTGTATCATTATATTTTTGTTTCAAGAAACAATGTTATGTTGTATGACTTTTTGTATATGATTTTTTCATAGACTTGCTTATTTTGTTTATGTTAATAAGGCTTGCTCAGGTCATTTTTGGATATAAATTTCAATTAACTGACATTGAATTATTAGAGGATTTGATGACTTCTATTCTATTACTTGGTAATATGTACATATCGAAATAAACATGTCTGGATTAAAATATAGAGCTCTTTATCTCTCTTTTGACTTTAAGAGTAGTCTAGTTCTCTTGGATAACACTGCTTCATAAATACTTGCTTGATGATGACAAATCTAAACTTGGCCTTTGCTAATGAATTATTGTAGTTTAAATTCGAGACTGCAGACAATAATGATTTGAACAAGCCTAAAGTAATTTCTTTTTCCTTAGAACTGCATTAAAGTTTGTTACTTGGTTTATTTTTTGATTAATTAATTCCATTTAAGGTCTTGCAAATATATTTATGCCGATATGAAAGTATGAGCAGTGAATTGAACCAAACTTCCTCATGAAGTACTGGAAGTTGTATTGCACACAATACAGTTGTGGCTTGTTTCGGTTACCCTTGCTATTACTTGAAAACAACATAAACTATATTTTTATGTGCTGAAATATCTTAATCTGACCATATTGTTTCTATTTTTTGTACATGTTTGAAAACATCACAGATGTATGAAACTGAAAAGCACAGAGTAATAATCTGTTATGGCTTTGACTTGTGAGTTACAAGGTATATCTACATATTGAATCACTGTTTCATTTCCAGGACCAGGAACAGAAAAATAGAATTTAAAACTACATGTTCAATCATTTTATATATCATGTTGCATTCTGATAACTAAACCAAACTTTAATGCAGTTTAGTTTTTTGTTTGTTTATTTATTTACTGCATATGGAAGAACAAAATCTCTTCCTAAATTATTTATGGGCTTTGAAAGGCATTTCTTATCATCAAAACAATATTTACTACTTTACTCAGACTTTTTGTTGAATTAAGGAATTAGTATTTTAATCTTAAGTTAAGTTTTGAAAATTGTACAAACTAAAAAATCAAAATGATGAAAATAGGACTTGTTGTTTAGAATTATTTTAATTTGAAGGTTATTAGATAGAAATATTAGTCAAATCTTTTAAAATTTGTAACAATATTGCAATATAAAGAGAAAAACACACTGATTGAATCCATGTTTTTTCAGAAAGAATAATTGACATTATTTTGTTGACTATGGTACGAAATGCTTTTCAATTGTCCCCATCTTGTAATAAACTATATAGAGTGTGAAAGGACCGTGCTGGCACGATCTGATATATCATGTATATTCTGTTATTAATATATTAATATTATAGGATATATTTTTATCATTACTTTGTTACATATCTTCATATAAATATATATATTCTAAATTGTCAAAGAACTAATATGGAGTATTGAAAAAAGGGCACGTTAAAGCTAATGTAATGCACTATCAAGATATTGTATTACTTGTAATAAATCTTTGCTTTTTATAGTTATCTGTGTTTTTTTTTGTTTAGTCTACATCTGTGATTATGATTACTAGTAATGTAATTTGATAATTTGTCCTGGGATTAGAATTACTTGTCAGGCAATTGTGATAATTAGTTATGTGATTAGGATTACAAGTCCTGTGATCATGATTACTCATCATGGGAAGTCGTGTGATTTTGATAACTGGCCCTGTGGTTATAATTACTAGTCCTGTGATCGTGATTACTAGTTATGGGATTGGGATTATTAGCCCTGTGATTATGATTACTAGTAATGTAATTTTATTGTTTTGGGATTAGAATTGCTTGTCAGGTAATTGTGATTACTAGTTCTGAAATTACGTTAACTAGTCGTGTTTTTTATTACTCACCAACTGATTATTGGTCCTGCGAATATAATTACTAGTCTTGATCGTGATTACTAGTCCTGTGATTGTGATTACTGATCATGGGAATGTGATTACTAGTCCTGTGATTGTGATTACTCATCATGGGAATGTGATTACTAGTCCTGTGATTAGAATTACTAGACCTGTGAGTAGAATTACTATTCCTGTTTGTAAAGAAATTTCAAATGAAAAAAACACATATAATTTTAATAATTTTTTCAACCATCATTTTTACACATTTACAATTAAAAAAGTTCATTCTCTATATCATTCATTCCCTACAAAATAAATATGAAGCAACTTATAAAAAAAATGGCAGTTATCTTTGGGAGAATATAACATGAAAATCATGAATGAATACCAAGATATTTCCAAATATCACATTAAAAACAACAAATGGATATTGCTAAATAGAAAAAATCATGTAAAAACCAAGCTTACCATTCAAAGTAAATTTACGTCCAACTAGACAAGATTGAAGTCATGTTTTTCAGCCATAGAAAAACACAATTTGGATAAGAGCTCTTCAAAGGGTGCAAAATAATCATTAGCATTAACAGCAGGCTAGAAGCCAGACTTGATTGTTTGGAGGGGCAAGTAACCTGAGGGGCAATGGTGTTTAGTTGCAGTTATGATATTGGTGGGTTGTCAGAATTTTTTAAGGGGGGGTAATTCACTTTTCCATCAGCTGATAATCAGGTCTGTAGATACAGATAAACAGGAGAGATCAGCATGAAGACATTTGAGATATTGTGTCACAGTGCTTCTACCATTTTTTCTATTTAAGACTCAAACCATGAGGTGCATTCTATTTCTAGGCCTTTCATAGACTAACTTATATTTTCATAGAGGGCTGAGCATGTTTCCAGCTAAATTAAAACTTCTAAAAGTATGAAAAATTCAGGACTTATATATTGGGTATATAATACTAATGGTAAACCACTAATAAAACAGAAATTTGTTAAGAAATGGGTTTGTTATATAGATGAAACAACTTAAGTTAAAATATTTTCTCCTATCATTTTATCCTAAGAGTTATCTATAAGCACTTTTTGTTCCCAGTGTAAAGTCTCTGAGGCTAATACATGAATAAAACAAGGGCCCCTTTCTCAAAAAATTTTAACATATGAATTTCACACTTTCGATACAATTTCTACATAATATTTTAAGAAATGCAGGACATGATAGTGAATTCATCATTATTTTATACATGGTATAATTTATAAAAATCTTATAACAATAACAATTAGACATATAAATAACATACTAAAAACATGCACTGATCTTTATCATTTCAGATCTCTAACTTTCATATATTATTATGATTATCTTCTTAAACAATAATAAATTATCATCCATGATTTTCATTATAAGCAATAGATGTTAAGCACTGTAAATAACATAATAATTAATGTATATTAATAATCTTAAACTTATCTTTATCTAAGTTTACGTTTTATATTTAAAACAAATGTTCAACATTTCAGATATTTCATTTCATGTTATTTTCGCATCATCCACGGAAACACCATGAAACAAAAATATCTGTATTTTAATCAAATGACTGATTCAACACATTCAAAAACACTGATAATATAAGCATGAATAGTCACTTCCATGATGAAAACACAAATTCATCAAAAATGAATACAATCATGTACATTTGGCAAATAAATTTTTCACTTCAATAGTCTAAAAGTAAAGGTGACTTCGTAACACATAAAATGATAAAATGGTCTAAATAAAAGTGTCCACATTTTGTTGCTTGTCATATTGAAAAGATCCTCTATGAGTTTTTTCTATGAAAGATCATTGAAATAAATGTCACTGGTGATGCCATGAACACAATGGAAACTTGAGAACACATGAATCTTGTATACATTTGTTAAAACTCATGCTGCCAATTTAAACACTTCAACACTTTTAGAACAAGTTGTTATCAGAGATTCAAAAAATATGAATGCATTCAAGTGTGAATCTAAATGCACGATTTTGCATTTGATAAGGAAAAATCATTCAAAGTTTTGTAATTCTAAAACAAAATACTTGAACATCAGGGGACACAATTATAAATCTCTGATAACAAGCTTGAAGTCTAAAGGGTTAAAGGAACTAAACACATAAACATTAAACCATAGAGACTTTTTGACATCGCGGACTCCCAGTTTTATTTTCTTCCATTAATAGTCTATCAGTAGTATTACAACCAGAGGGCGCTGACACATACCGAACTTCCACATGATCGTGATCATCTGGCGGTGGTTCATTACGGAATTTACGTCTATGATAAAAACCACAAATTAATAATATTATACAGAAAAATGAAGATATTGAGGTTCCTATAGCGATGTGTAAAATTTGGATTCCAGCTGCAACAGGACCTGAAAGATATATTTATTATTGTAAAGACATTTTAATCAATAAAGAAATAAAGTAAATATTTTTGGATGTCAAAAAGTATAGTCAAGCAATGATAATTGTTCACATTACGAGACTGTTTAAAACATAAACCAAACTGTTCTCTTAATAGTGAGCCAATCTGGCTTCCACTCATTTATAAAACAAAATAAACTCATTTTATTGTCGATTTTCTGATTCATACAAATACAATGTATAGGGGAGATAATAATTTTGATCAATTTCTTCCATTCTAATGTCATAATAACTACAATGTTAGTTTTAACATAAAATTTTCATAAATGAAACCAAATGTGACTATCAATTAGTAAAAGCTAACAAACAGGATGGTGAATTTTTTACAGACTATTTCATCATTGTCACTGTTCATTACATGCTTCAATCTTTTGAGAGACAGGGCATGCTCAGGCTAAAAATATAATTTGACACTTTATTTTATACATCAAATATCTCTCACTTCAGCCATTCTTCAATCTATCAACTGTGAACTTTTTAGTTGTGTCCACATACTTGAGCTGATATTTTAGTTCCACTACAATTGTGACTGATTGAATTATCACTAGCAAGGCAGGGCAAGCCGAATTATAAGCCCAACATCTTTGATTACTGTTGCAAGATATACTAAGTTTTTAAGGAGGGAAGGCAAAACAACACATGCAGCAGGTAACAGACAATGTACATGCAGGCGAATTCCATGCCTCATTCCCCCTTACCTTTACATTTAGGCAAATAAAAACATGAAAATGTGCAGAAACACAAAATATACAGAAAGCGTAACTTTAATATAGGGGGCACCACCTGTAGAAATGTAAAACATAAAAACATAAAATATCTAAAGTGTTTTATAAATATAAATTGTGCTGACGAATAAATATTAAATCAATTTTTTATTTAAAGAAAGATACAAACATTAATATAAACATACAAAGATTGTCAACAATAGAAATTTAAAAATTCTGTAAAATATTGAGTAAACAATTCACTTTCAAAAATATTATCTACAAATTTCACTTATTGTCTAGTGAACCAGGATAACGTTTTAGTTGGTTCTAATGAAATTCTCTACATAAAAACTTCATAACTTTGGTCATTTTATACTATATTGTAACCAATATCTAAAGGTTTTTTACACAGGCAACTTTCGTCAAAATTTTGAACATGTTGAAGTTAGGTGTTATTTCTATTACTGCAAGTAAATATAAGACTTTCAAGACTATTTCAAAGCTTTTTTCATACCAAAATAAGGCTGTGGAAAATTTCATAATTTGAAAGTGAATCATTTAATACATGATATAAATATGAACTAATAGAATACTACTTACATTCTGTTACTTCATCAGAGTTATCTCCCCCACCACAGTTTGGTAAATCATTACACGATAACGTTGATGATATACAATGTTTATTAGATTTACATTTAAAACCAAAACAACTACTAGATTCTGAAATATAGAAAACCACAAGATATTGTTAACAACTACTATTATATATCAAATTCTACATTTTCAATAAAATAACTACAAGGCAAAATATTATCTTAAGTTGAATAGTCTCAGTCATTTCAATGCGAATCTGGAACTTTATAGTCATGTAGTGCATAAGGTGGAATGAAAGATTGGCTTATGTGTATCACATTTCGAAAAAAAAAATTTCGTCTGTCAGAAGAATCCACAGTTAATAATATTAAAATTGTAATTTGTTCAGAGATATTAATGAAGAGTTGGTCACAATATATATAAATATGTAATATCAACTTACCCCCTGAATAAATTTCTGTCCAAGACAGTTTAAAACCCTGACCACCTAGGGCTTTCTGTGAACTAATAAAACTGAAATATACATATACCATGTAATTATAAATATCTTAGCTAGATTTTATAGATGATATAAAATATTAATCAAATCTTATAGAATAATATACCCTATTCCACTTCTTACACAATCACAAATAAAAAATAAATGTAAGGCACAAAAATCCACTTATATTCATTCATAATGACTTAATTTTCCATGATCATATCTACAAATTAAGCCTTGGCCTCAAACTTTGTTCTTGATTATTTACATCCTTATTTGCAGTTATCCAGTACTATTGTTGATGAGTAGAAAATTTTGCAATTCATCTGAGTGATCTATATATTTCATACATTGTTTAATTTGACCCAATATCTATATTTTAGAAGAGATGAGCTATACTGACCTAATTTTAATGACATCTTTATGAGAAATATTTACAAAGTTAGAATCAGCACTACCACACATTTCTATATGAGGTTGGAGAGAATTTTCTTCTAGATATATTCTAACAGCAGTATTTGAACAACCATCAGCTGAAATATAACACAGATATAGAAGATGCAGCACAGTCAAGATATTTCTATGTAGAGCAGTAGAGTACATGTATTCTTTATCACTTTAATGGTTCAAACTAAGGGTTCACATCTCCTGGTTAATATTGACAGTTTTATAATTGATTGTTGATGGTTGAAGGTACTAACATAGAAGACCTACCTGATTTCTCTATATTGAAATAAGCAGGTTGTATCATTATTCTATTATGTTTTTTACTAGCTCTGATCTCCCATTCACAATATGTATTAGCTTTATATTTCCGAGGATAGTTTGGACTTTCTATAACTCCTCCTGTTCCAGGACTCTGGATTATTCTTCCACATTCTGCAGGGAAAAAACATTCAAGCATATTATAGAGTCTTAAAAACCAGCTGCATCATAAGATCTGTCGGTTGTAGTTGACATAAGTGAAAAGATTGGACTGCTACTAGCGACTGAAAGGTTCCCACTGCTAAGAGCAACTGACAACAACTGCAATTTTGAAGTCATCAATTCCCTTTATTGTCCCAAATGCTGATAGTTGCTGGCAGTCCTGATGCTTTCAGATTCTACCAGATGTGAGTTGGACTGGACTTTCTCTTCAACAGATTGCCTTTGTCATAAATTGTAGTAATGAGTGAACTGCTTGTATTGCCATCTGGTTCTAAACAATAATCACTATCAATCATGATGGAGAAACATTAGGAAACTAATTCTTACGCAACATTTATGGATAAACATTGTGGTTTTATTGTAAACTACTCATGAAGTTATCTTTCCCCATATTACCTGATGATGACAATGTTGAAACAACGTGTAAAATAAAACAATAATACGCTCTGTTATTTAATTAGAAAACTTATTTCTATAACGCCCCCAATAAAAGATAATGAAAATAACACCTACTTGTGTTCATATCTACACCTTTCACAAATTGAAATGTGGCTTTAAATCCCATGGTGTTTTCTTGTGAATCAGAATGGAATTTCATTTTAACAACTCGGTGAGATAGTAGAGGTCCAGGGTAATTATTAGCACAATATTTCCCAACCACTGTAAAATTATTACGAATATCTGTTTCTTCTGATATCTCTACAAAATCTGTATTCAGACACCTGGAAATGAACGAAAATAGAATCATTACATGGCGTTATCATACAGAGTGCAAAGATGGAAACCAGTAAACCAGTGCCTATAGTATGGCCTATAACCCATGGAAGTTCAGTAGTTCATCCAATCCAAATTCCCATTTTTTTACCCATGAGGAGTTCAAACAATGGCTAATGTAGTCCTCCGCAGATCATTTGGACTGATTGGTTCTTGTTGGAACACTGGTTTCTCGCCCCTGCCAAATGACAAAATACATCTTGTTTCGACCAATGCCTTGGATCCTATTCTATATAGCAATGAACTATGTTGACTAACACATTTCTTTTCAAAATTTTGCCTCAGATACTGTGCATTATCAATTGAGTATTAACTGTCCTTACTGTGTAGAATCTGTGGCTGGTAAACTGAAGACATCAAATGATATTAAAACTTTCCAATCATCCTCTGGTCGGAATATATAAACACATTCTAAATCTTCTGGATAGTGTCCTGGATAACGGGGGGAGTTAAAACTACCAGCCTTCTGTTTACTACTGGTATATAAATAGCTACATTGTCCTTCAGCAATCGGTAATCCTGATATGGCATAATCTGAAAGACCACAAGAATACATTTTACTACATGCCTTTGTCTTATTAGACCATAATTGGTATGTTTAACATTCTTGCAAAGTCAGAAATGAATTGAAATAGGGTGAGGCTTCTTGACAATTCTATGGCCCTTACATGGTCTCCTTAGCTCATGATTCATTAGCCACGTTAAGACAACCACAATGGGCCAAGTCCCGCAAGAAGAGGTGGTCCTAGTCCAGACCGAGTACTGCACAGCTAAATATCAGTGCAGTGTAATGAGCCTCTGGGACGAGCCCAGTAAACCAGGAAAAGTGCGCATGTGCAATAATGACATTGACCCTATGACATGTAATGTTGTAATAGAATATATTAATATGGCTTGTGCCGCCGATAGTCACGAAAACATAAGTTTATATTTCTTTGTGTCTCAAAAACAAAATTAAAGATTTTTAAAAATCATTTACTTTGTGAACATGAAAAAATTAATCACGACTTCAAAATCATCGCCTTATTTATGGTTGCCGGCATTTTGAATGGTCACTTTTTTTCGGCTCCACTGACTGGATAGCAAGTGTATACTTGATAACTCACCTTTCTGGCCCAGTGAAAACAGCGCAGTGCCAACCTGGCTGAGTCGGGACCGAGTACGCTTCACTTCAAGCGGGCCAATTTTTATGGCAGTGTAAACGGGCTATAGAAATACCACTATTGAGATATCCTTAACGTAGATAAATATACAGAAAGCTTACCAGTTACAAATTGATATCTGGCAAAGAATCGTCCACCACGTACAGCACCATGTGTATTTAATGTTAATACTAATCGTGGACCAGTAGAACTTAATGCTGGTGGTAATAATGATCCACAGAACTTCTCTTTTACTTCTCCCTTACCATATCTTCTATCATCATTTAATCCTACATACCCTATCATACAGCTGAAAATATATACATTGTACATACATGTAGCTAAAATCAATATGTTATACACCGTAGGGATTAAGCTTGTATTTTCACAACAGACCTCATTTCACACAAAAAAAACATTAATCAATGACTGGTGACTGGTTTTAGACATTCCATGCATCAAAAACACTCATTGTAACTCCAAGAATACTTAGAGTCACTTAGTATCCTTTTTCAGACATCTGAAGTTCAGAACCTTCCAATACTTGTTATTTGAGAAATATATGACATGAATCATAATATTACTTTTTACAAGTCCTGTAGGCCCATGAATACTAAGAGCCACATTTTATATATATAAATAATCTATATATATATAGAGAAATTTTTTCTACAATTTATCATAGAAAAACTTTTCTGATGAACAATTAGTTATGAAGATTCTCTGAAACAATTTAATAAATTGAGTAACATATTCAGTATGGTACTTACTAAGGCATGTTGCCAGGAATATTAAAATCAAAGAAAGAAATCCTGGCTTTTTCTAGATTCTGTCTGTCCATTAGACCATCTAAATAATACCGACAGGTGACATTCTGTGGAAAGGCTTCTGGGTAATTTGGTGATGATATTGTACCATTCGATTCTTTTCGACTTAATATTCGTTGATCACATTCTGAAAAAAGAAAATATTTGTAGTAGTCTTTCAAATAATAGATTTGTGTCCCTTTTACCTAGCTTGGAAACCAACTAAAGTGTACCAAATAGAAATGCATATAACCATAAATGTCACTGTGGCAAAAACTTCTAATAATTTACTAACAAGCCTTTCCATAAAACGCTTCATTTTAGTTGAATTACCAAAAACCACAGATGGCCGCCAATTAGAATGATCTCTGCGTTTCTGATACACATTAAAGTTTAGAAAACCTCTTTAAAATTGCTTTACTAGATGTTTAATAAAATCATATATCTGAAGATAAACCGGGTTCTGATAAAAAAAAAAATGATCTACCTACCTGTACCTAATATATGTTCTGCATCTTTTTCTATAAAATCTAAAATAAACAGGTAACAAATTCATGATATATTATAATGGCATTTCCATGCAGATGTTTAGGTCAAACATAGTCAAAATTATTATTGTGGAACCAAGAGGAATATCTCAGTCAGAGGCTCGTCAGATTGTAATCGCCTTGGATATGAGATGTCTTGGAGTTGTCACCTCTTTAAGGTAAGAAGAATCTGAATTCAGGGTTAGTGATTTCAGGAGTCACTTTTACAATAAGAACACAACATACATACCTAAATTAACAAATTTATCACTAAATTCATAAGTTATATTAAAACCTCTTCTATCAAAACTAAAGTCTGCCTCCGCCTCAAGTGGCGCTTTCCCGAACTCTAGCCGACCTTGACTGGTCACAAATTCTAAATGTAACGCTTCACTAGTAGAATATAAAGTCGTTTTATTATATTTGCCACAAAATGTTCCTATTTCTGGAGAATCACTAGTATAACCATCATAAATCTTTAAATAATCAAACGGACAACTGAAAAATAATTCGTTATTTAATGATTTTTGGTGTAAAATAGAAATTCACTGCAGAATTGCATGAAAAACAATTTTCAATGATTCAATTTAAGGCCTATTTTTCTTCTTATGAATTTTGTAATGCAGATGGGCTAAGAAAAGGAGTGCTATCTGAAGACTGATATTGGATCTGTCACAGAAAGCAACAGATAAGACCCAGATCTATTGCCCATGGCAACTATTCCACAAGACATCACTGACGATGGAAACTGGGTTGAAGGTGTTAATTTGAAGGACCTTTCTAAACAAATGCAAGTAAAGAATCTTGATCAGTAAGCAAGACTTTGAAACTCCAAGTCAAGGCAATGGAAACATCCCCCTTTGGTTAGCATTCAAAGTTACTTAGCAACAAAATTTACTTACTATTCATCTCCATGGAATAAAGAAAAATCCACAAAAGTTAGTTTTAACCTTTGTCCAGGTTTTCCATGGAATTTATAATAACAGAACAAGTTATCTGGATACATTCCAGGATACGTTGGAGAAATGATGTATCCTTTAGTCCGAGATTCACTACGCACTGTGTATCCACAAGACATTGGTGGCGCTAATGTTCCTATATCATACACAGCTGAAATATAAAATAATTATCGTATTAGTTGATAATACAACCTGAAAATAATATCTATACTAGTTCTGTGTATTAACCAAACCAAAATATGTCTTTGTTATTCCAAGCATAGACTTGTTATCAATACTTGTAAGGGTATACTATTTTTTAAACTCTTTTGCTACAATATAAAAATTCTTCTATCAAACACGTCTCCTTAAACTGGAATTGCTCACATTTTGAATGGTCTTCACATGGTCTTAATGGTTAGCATTTTGTAACTCTGAACAGTAAAATTCAGAATGAGAAATAATAACAACATAATAAATGATATAACACTTAAATATAAATGTCTAGTCAAAACCACGTTTGGTACTGAATGGGATAAATTTAACAAGTTCTAAACTGTAACTAAAACTAATTTCAATCAAACTACAGCATGCTCAACCTATACTTTTAAACAGGGATCTGTTTACATTAAAACAGGCTATAAGTGATGCTTCAACAAACTAAACTAGGAGGTATTCTACCTTTTTTCACAATGCAAGATATTATCATTAATTTGACAATGCTCTGTTCTATAAAACTATAACTTGCCAAACATAAGTTCTATTCTAACAAAACATACAATTAAGTGTAAAACTCTCATGCTAAAATTACTTCCAATATAGTTTGGGTTTAACAACATTTAAAAATAATTTTTTTTCCTAAAACATCAAGCCTTTCATTTCTTTGTTGTTTTATTAATCAAAATTAGAAAGAAAAAAAGCTTTCTGGCTCTAATCTATAGTTATCATCTATCTGTAATCCATAGTGTTGGAAATTCTCAACAGTTACATTCGATGTTTGTTCAAGGAAACTCATTACACATGTAAATATGTGAGTATATTGTCTACACAATAAGACTTTCTTTGCCATTGTTTTAGTATCCTTTGGTGAATTTATGTTTATCAAATATAGCACAAACTATTATAAAACAAAAGGTATAATATATATATCATTCAGAAAAGGGCAACTAAATACACTTAAAGTTTTGTTTTTTTTTCAAAGTTAATAAAGCCACAAAACTATACATTATAATAACAAAATGAATCTAAAAATAATAACACCTATAAATAAAATACATGTGAGATACATAATCAAATCAAAATAATACATTGAGTTTATCTGCAAGTTGGTTTGAGCCTATGCAAAAAATTTTCTAAATATTCTTCTTTAAACTCAAAACTCATTAACTCTAAAATCAGTCATTGAGTTCCTACAAATTTAAGAATTCACATGCAAGGCTAAAGGATTGGGCACAATCTGGAAATACAACCACTAGCAAACAAATTCTATATAGCAATTAGCAAAAGTTTAATTAATTTTAATTGTTCCAAATTGATTAAAGCTAGACCGAAGTTAGAAAAAAAAGAAAGAACAGAAAGTCCAATGGGAAAGAAAAGGGGACATAACTCGAAAAAGTACCAAGACGGAAATTCTATACTTACACTCACTTACGCCAACATCTTAAAAATGATTGGATAGAAAAATAGATAGGAAATAGATATTTGCATAATTTGAAAATTCAAAAAGAAATTTGAATAAAAAAAAAAGTTTTTCAGAAAACTGCAGATGCAAACAAACAATGCTTTTGAACTTCTAAAAAATTAAAACAAAACTAGAAATTTGATTTGCAAGAATTGCACAGAAAATGTTTAAAAAATCAAGCATTGCGGCAAATTAAAAAAAAAAATCAATATCTTGTATATCAGAATCAAAGTTAAATATTCAAAACTTGCTTATATCATATATATTACATCTTGAATATACTGAATATATGGGTTTTTAAATATTGGGGGGTAAAATGGGATATAATTTTCACCAAAGCATAATATAGGTTACCAAGACCAGAGGGTAGGGCAGTTAGTATTAGTACACAGCCAACTGTGTTGAATGTTCTTCTTCATCCAAAGAAATGATCAGTCAGGGCATTGAAGACAACACCAAGGAGAATTTCCTGGGATATCAGCATGAGCCTAATCTTTTTATCTTTAACTGTTACTGGAGATCAAGTACTTCCTCAATCCAAAGGACTGTAAGCTATCTCAATGTAAACTTCCTCTGCCTGCATCAATGACTTTGAGAACCATAGAGTGAATATATTTACGTTGGATCATGCTCCAGACCCCCATGTTGGCGAGCAAGTATCTACCCCACTCTTTTATAATTAACAACAAATATATCAATATCTGTCAATGATTTTGTGTGATTTGTCTTTGAATGAAGAGAAGAACATTCAACATTTCCCTGATATTATAAAATGGACAGGTAAAACAAGTCTACTAGGTTATTAGTTGATTATTATACATCAATATAATTATGATGCAGATTATAGAGGTCAAAGGTCATTAGAGGTAGTTTAATTGTTAAAGTAAGGGTTTAATACAATGTCTCCATTTGCAACGACAATACATTTTTTGAAGTAAAGAAGATAGACGAATCCACATTTTACAACAACATCGGTTACTGTTCTGAGAATACTTTCTTCCAGTGGATTCTTACTGGAAACATTTTATGACAATATATATTCTCAAGTATCTTGTCTACCAGCTGTGGCCTTATTCTCGAAAAATTTAATTCAGATAAAATCCAGACTTAAAGAAATTGAATAATCTGATTAGATAAAAAAACAGAACTTAATATCAATTGACTAATCAAATGAGTGTATCATAGAAATCATCTGAAGTCAAGTTTTCGAGAATGAGGCCCTGAATTAGCCGTGAGAAGAATCTTGTGATCTGAATATTCTACAGACTATCTGTACCCATTTACCCTGCCTGACAGTGAAGTCCATTTTCTCATAATATTGTTTTTCCTACCCTTAAAAATCATCATCTTAAACCAATGTGAATTGAAAGACAAATTCTATAGCTTGTAAGACCTTGTTATCAGCTTTCAAAAAGGACCAATAGGCTTGAATATGGCTCTTCGAGAAAAGCAAAAGACCACTCACCAATAAAATTGTTAATGACCCCATTCTTTATAGCAAGTTAAAGCACCTCTAATGACACAAAACCAAACAAAATGTAAAACTTTCATACTTACATGCATCAAAGAATTCATAAGTTCCATTGAATCCTTTATAATTTTTACTGGCGTCGGAAAAAAATGACAACACTAACACATTGTTTCGCGACACTATTAATTTTGGTAAACTGTCACTAAGTTCCCCACAGAAACGACCCGTTAATTCGGCCTCTAGTAAATCTTCTGAATGAAATGTTAATTGTGAAAAAATATCTAAATAATCATGGTCACAACTGAAATGGAAAGAAAAAAATTACGTATTATGTTTTGTTTGAAAAATTTAATGAAATGGACATTAACGCCACCTGTATTTTCTAATAGTAGACAGTAGACAATAACCTGTAAGTGTGCAATAGAGCAAATTAAAACCAGAAAGCAGCTTCTATGCATCTTTTCTTTTTAAAGTACAAATTTTGAGTATAAGGCGTACTGTAAAAGGAAAAAGAAGTTTCTGAAAAAAATTCTTGACTTTTCATTGGAAATAAAACATAGAGAGAGAAAGATTCCAGCATAATAAGGTATCCAACACATTAATTGGCCTAAAAAAACTTGAGTAATATTCCCAAACCAAGTTCAAAAACGATAATTAATTTCCTTTCTTCTCTGTCAGTCCATGATTAAAGAATCTGCTTTCTAGTTTTTATGTTCTTTCAGCTTTTTTTCTTTCAAAAAACTGCAAGTTTTGTGGAGATTAAAGAGTTAATTATTTTTAGTTTCTAAAATAGGATCTGAATAGCTTTATGTCATGGTGACTTTTTGAGCTTAGTGTTAATTATCCCTTTATCTTTCATCAATTTTTTTATGCTTACTAGAGATAAGTCATTTGGCTTCATGATGCAGGTGCTCTAAAACACTTGTCATTGATTATGCAGTTTGATTTTTTCACCACTGCTACTTTTATTATCTTTTCAAAGACAAAGCAATTACAGTGAACCTCTTATCCTGTCAGATGCGATCGACAGAGCCTAGTCTTTACGACAAATAAGTAAAGTGTCAGGCAAAATTGTATTCAAAAAAAAAATATGAATAAAAAAAGGTTTTATTATAGAATTGGGGCTGAAAAATTACTATCAATTTAGATTATATGGGTTGAATTAATGAAGAGCAACAGAAGCAACCATATTTTACAATAGTGAAGGATCCTGTCTACCAGCTTTTTCTAGGTTAAACTTCTGAGCATTGATCTTTCCTAGATTATCCATACTTAGTTTCAGCCAGGAAGAGAAGAATAACTAATATTAACAGTATACTTACATGGGTGATCTCCCTTGAATACTAAACTGTGAAAATTTGATACGAATTCTCTCATTCTCTCGCCCCACAAATTTATATGTACAATGAACACTGTTGGGGTAATGATTAGGCCAGCCTGGTGACTGAAATGACCCGTTCTTTGATGCATTTTTATATTCACTGGATATGATATGCTCACAAACTGAAAAGATAAAATAAAACATACAATTTATTAATACTGACAGACAAGCATGAAACAGTTAGTTTAAAATATATTTGGTTAGTTAATAAAACAAAAATGTCAATCACTTTTAATTCAGAAATAAAAAATTATGTGACACATTGTTGGTTGGTTTCATAAGTTGCTAGCAGGAAATTCAAGAGCATGTAGTTATATGAATGTAAATGTATTATGGTAGGTTTTATAGTTTGCTATATGATGATGATATGTGAGGTACCCAGTGACAGAACAGAACGATGCTTAAGGAACATGGTGACAGAAAGGCAAGGAACATGGTGACAGAAAGGCATGGAACATGGTGACAGAAAGGTATGGAACATGGTGACAGAAAGGCAAGGAACCTGACAGAAAGGCAAGGAACCTGACAGAAAGGCAAGGAACATGGTGACAGAAAGGCAAGGAACATGGTGACAGAAAGGCAAGGAACCTGACAGAAAGGCATCAGCTGTTTCTGCAAGCTTTGCTAATAACAACCTTCATTTTTTTAGTGGAGCTGTAATCTATATAATGTTTTGCAAATATATGTAACTTTATTGTTTACTGATAGTATTCTTAAGATGTTAAATGATAGGTGTATGAAACCATCTTATTAACTATTCTGTTGATAAAAATTCTCTCTTTGAAACAAATTTTACCAATTAGGTGTGACACATTCCCTCAAATGTCAAAATATCAAATTGAAAAGTTCATAATTTGTCTTAAAAGTGTCAATTTTCTAAATTTAGGTTATTTGACCTTTCAGGCAAGTCTGACCTTCAAAAAACATGTTATTCAAATTACATATTGTTCAATTATGTCACTTACTGAAAGTGAATCCTCCCACAAAAAATAGATCACAATTCAAATTAAATTCGACAGAAAGAAGTCAACTATAAAGGGTGGTGCTCTTGTCTATTAGATTTACTTGTCCTGAACAGTAACATGTCCATTTACAGCAAATGTTGACATGTAAACTAAAATGGTTAACTCATTAACAGCAAAACACTGTGGAGTTAGCCTTATTTAATTGTTACTTGTCTTTTTTAAGAGTCAAAAGAAGACTTTCAGCCCATGTCTTAAGATTGTTTAAGTGCAATATAATACATCCACACTAATCATATAAACTAACATGGAGAGTTTGGGCTTAGCTTTCTATACATGGTAACGTAGGCCCACAAACAGGCTTATCTTACAATGTGACACAATCATAACACTTTACACACTTAGGATTTTCAATATGTTTTGCTTAAATATTTAACAGAGAACAAGAGGAATTGCTCATTGCTATTCTATTTTTTGTGTAGAATGGCTCCATATTTTGAAGCTTTCTAGAATAGTTCAAATGGAATAAGATTTTAAAAACAAAATTTGGTACAAAATCAGTATATTGAAATGCTGAAAGCAACATCTTAGAATGAAAAGACAAGTGTCTTTTGAACTTATAGGATGTTGGTGGAAAACTGAATGACACAAAATTGGCAGCTATCAGTAGGTTTGTTAAAATAATAGAAATTTAAGAAGTTATTCAAACATGAATCAATTTTGTTCTAAATGTAACTAAAAAATTGTTACATGTTAAGTTTCAAATTCAAAAATGTCTACACAATTATTTTTTTTATCTCACCAAGTTTTTTTTCATTTAACAAATTCTTTACAGTGCCAAAAATATCAACAAGAATCTTTACATAAAAGACAAAAATAAACACAAAATGTATTTTAATCTTTTGAAAATAAATGTTTGTAAGAAATTTGTTGAAGTGCACTAAGTAGATTCTTTTTTTACCTACAGCAGTCTTGTAATCTGAACTTGATGGATTGTAAAGAGTATTTGAGAGCATAGAAAGGATTTCCATAACTTACATTGGCTTGACTTCATTGGAAATGAAATGGAATGAGAGTTTTCAGTCATACTTTTCTGGACCTAATTGAGCTAATGAAGACGGGCAATGTCATGCTGTATGCAACGAGGACCACTTTGTCAAGACAGCAGCGGGATCTTTAATATACATAACCTGTAGCGCAACTGTCTTAACATAACAACAAGGGGAAACTGGGTTTAAAATTTGAAGATATATCTCCACCTATTATTAGGTAGTGTCAGAAATAAGCACTCTGACAGAGTTTTCCAATTATACATCTTAACTTGATTTAATGAGAAAATATTCACTTCAGTCTGGTCTTTAATTTTGTGAGGTACACCTTATCTGATGTCCCAGGTTCTTGATAAAATTTTGAATCTCAGAATGCAAGAAGTCGTAGTCTCAGACTAGAATTTATAATTGAGACCCAGGAGGTACCAAGATAACTATCTTTGTTAACATGTTAACATCATGTACAAGATAAATATATAATTTATATCAGATAAAAACTATTTGTTTTGTCTTCAATGATAATAACTGCTTTGATGTAATAGTTATCACTTGGCACTATGAACCACTGTATATGAAATAGTTATCAAGTTGGCACCATCACACTTTATAGATAAAAGCACATGCATGGTGAGACTTATTCACTAAGTATATCATACTTGTACATATAGTTCCAACTTTGAATAATAGCATTTTTGTGTATGGAAATTTAGGGTTTACTTAAATCAAATTGTTACTAAAAGTTTCAAAAAACAAGTCACTGTTAAATCTCAACTCAAACATAGGTGTACAAAAATCAAATGCTGACAAACTAAAAGTTGAACAGACAGAAATTTTTGATGCAACCTATTTCCCAAAGATCAGCTGTAACCACAAAAACAGGATGTTGGATTCCATCGTCATGCTTGAAGGTGATTTGTTTTATTGTTATACAAGATATTTCTGAAATATTACTTCTCCATTCCGTTCCCTTTTCATAGCAAGAGAAAATATATGAACTAAACGAATTACTAATTTATAACAGTGCTAACATTTAATCCCATACCAATTAGTATTATTATTATAATTAAAATGGAAGAATGTTTTTTGAAAATTTTGACACAATGATTACTTCCTCCATTACCTTGATAGACAAAACCAAGAATTACTTTTACAACTTATAAAAATTGATTCATTTGAGTAGCAGAGATCTTTGTTAAATTTTCTTGTTTTCTGAAGCTGGCAAATACTAGTTCTTCAAGATATTCTCTCAAGATCTTCAGACAATTCTAATAAAAACAATCAACTGTCTAGATTAACCAGATCACTTTGATATTTACGACAGAAAATAAAAAGCTACGTTTTAATCCATTACCAGTTCAGGGAAATATTTAGTAGTGTGTAAAATGTCTGTCACTTCAAGCCATACTGTTAACCTGTCATAGCATCTTTATTTTCACTGGCATAGGAATATAAACTATATCATAAACTCAACTATAACTGACAAGATGTTGCTGGGAACAATGGTGATTCAATACTCGTTAAATTCCATCAGGTTTTATTAGCTGTTTATTAACAGTTATTACCAAGTAGGTTTTGCAGAGTTTACGAGTGAGGCAATAGACAGAAACACGAATTAACATTTAAAACCTTTTATTTGAGTGGACAAAATGGCATAAAATTGCAAATTGTCTGGTGCAAAGTTTTATGTGCTGTAAGGTAAGTCACATAATGAGAAAGATATGTTTTAAGAGGTAGTAAAAGGAGGAGAATTGATTTTGAAATATCTGCTGCAAGGTAGAACGAGGAAGAGGAAGGATTTTTCATGGAAGAGTTCAGAGCCAACATCTTGAAATCACGTACGATTACAACAGAAATTTCAGGAATATGGTGCCTAATTGAGTAGCAGACAACAATCAAAAGTCTTACTTTTTCATGCAGGTGTTCAAGCTTTAAAGACATCAATGATCAACGTGATGATGTTACAGCAGTGACAAGCTGTAACCTTGCCTTATGAGCCTTGATCAGGATTCAATATGGCCGACATGTTAATAGGGTCTAAGCCTTGTGTACATTTCATTTGGGGTATATGAACACTGTATGCTAATATGATATGTGTATAATCTACAGCATTAATCTTCAGACCTACAGCAGATACACTGAGTTTACCTCTGAATTATCTATAAACTTGATAAAATGACATTTACACTACAGAAATTTAGAAGTAGAAAGTTGACATGGAGGTGTTTCAAAGTCGTAAATTGTATATTTTTTCAAATTGAATATGCCAGAAGAAAGTTGTTATTTTTTAAAAGGAAATTGAGTGATATTTTATGTGATGTAAGACTACTTTAACATCAGATTAAATCTTTCATAAAGAATTCCATCTAAAAACAGACTTTTTATAACATGAAAAATTTATGTGGTTTCATTTTCTTCTTTTATCATATAAAAATGGTCTGGATAAAAACAGTAAGACATTAGATAATCTGACATAAAGAATGAGGTCTTTGTCTGTAAGAAGCTATATGATAGATTTTCTCACGAAAAAAAGAGAGGATTTCAGTTTTTACTTTTCAGCCATTTAGATATTAAAATGAAGATTTCTCAGCTGTAAATTTGTTAAAAAAAATACATATTAGACTCCATTTTGATATTTTCTTATCACTGTACAATTAATGCACATTTTTAAAGAATGACAAGAATGCATTATTTCTTGATAATAATTTTGGTTCACATGCAATTTTTTGTTGAGCAGTTTGCCAGATATTTTTCCAAGATTTTTAATACCCATTTAAAGCTGAGTGGACTGGAATAGTCAGAAAAGATGATTTTAAATTAGGATCTGAACACTTTGATTTGGCTAATGAAGGAACCATGCAGTTTACAATAAGGAAATTTTTTGATTTCCAACTGTCACTTGATCTTTAACATGTGTTGCCTGTGGGACACAGAGTTTTGTTTTTGTTCCATCTAAATTAAGCTTTTTCAGTGTCAAACCTTATAGAAACAGGAAGTCACAATCTAGATCTAAAAAGTGGTACAGGAAGCAGAAATTTAACTTAATCAATCAAATATTTATATAAATATCAATTCTCAGCATTCGTCTAAAAAAATAAATATCTATAGCTGAACATCAAGTGATATTTTTATACCAGTAAAGTTTAAACAGTTCCACCCATACATCTATTACCAATATTATTTCTACAAGCAAAGTTCATACTATTCCTCACTAATATATCATTAAAATATATTCAAAAAGCAAAACAAGTCTGACCTCTAGAGGTCAAAATCTTCCACCCTTCAGATATTCAATTCCTGGGAATGTTTATTTCTATTTCAATTTGAATAGAACATGTTAAAATGGATCAGTAAACTTGGTAACTCAAGTATTTTTCTAGATAACAAGTCAATATGTTCTGTCAATATTCTCTATGGTATGTTTATACATGGAGATTCCAAGAAATTGTAATTTGCAGGATTGAGAATTATAAGGACAAGAGAAACAACAGCATTCATATCAAACACAACTTAAAATACATCTAGACAAAAACATTGTGCAGTAGTGGAAATCTTTCTGTATTATCACATAAAGTAAGATAATTTGATTGGAAATATTGCATGAACAACATAAGCGTTCTCATAGTCCATTTCAAACTGCTGAAGATCAATGATGGGGGGAAAGCACACCATTGAAATTTAACCTTAACCATTATCATACAATGGTCAAAGTTGAGAAGACCTAATTCTACAGAGCAAGATATGAATTAAAATTTATTTTACTGTTATCTTGTTATAAACTAAAGAAATTTAAATCAATTTGTCCTTTGTAAAATGCTGTATTAAAGTTTATTGAAAATCAATATTTTAATTTAAAATGTGTTAATATCAGAATATGCCATGTTGTTTTTTCTAGAACTAATTTATTGATTACCATCAAATCAAACACTTAAACTTGTACATTATTTAAAATACTAAAAAACCGGAAGCCTTAAAACTGGCAATTCCAAATTTTGTTGTTTTATATCAAACGCTCATTTTTGCAAAATTTCTCTTCCATATGGCATGTGTAAGTAATAAGCCAAATAAAGGAAAGACAAGCAGAATGTCAAACTGTTTCATTTGGAACTTTTATTCTTGTCTTTTCATTTGATTCTAAATAAGAGTAAGAAATTTAGGTACTCTTCTCAGACAGGGGCCGATTTAAATAAGATAGCATCCAGATTTTATGATTGGATAGTAGAGAAAAAAACGAAATTTAATATTGAATTTAGTTATTGACCAATCAGATGCGGGGAAAGGCAAAATTATCTCGAATTTTCAAAAATTTGGCCCTGCAACTGGAAAATATGATTAAATATGTCATGGAGCAACTTTAACCAAGTCTTCAAGTAAGTCAAGTCATATAATCAGACTATCTATAATTTGTCTCATTAGACTCAAATCATAGTTTGTATCTAAAAATGGTTTAATATTTTCAGTGATTTAAAGGTAAGCATTGTCTAGTAATTCTAGATTTAAAATGTTATCTTGATGTACCTGTTGAACCACCATAATAACACAAAGACACATTATTAAATTAAAGCTACATAGTTGGAAGTGATGACTCTTTTTTTTTTGGATTCCAGGGCCATAGTATACATGTGGAACAGAAACAATTCTTAAACTCTTAAATTTACAATTACTAGAGTGGGTATCCTAGCAATGAAGGATATGATCACAACTGTCTTTTGGAGTTTTGTTAATTTTTTTTTTATCAATTTCAACAGTCCTCAAATAGCAGTTACTAATAAGCTCAATGAAAACTGTAGTTTCAGATGCCTTTTGTCCACATCATTTTTAGAGTTTTAGAGAGTTCTCATATCTAACAACGGTATAGTATTCAGTATCAGCTAAAATCATTACAGATGTAGATGCCACTCTCCAACTGCCTTTTCTAAACTCTTGTTTTAGAGAGTCTTCATACTTTCTAATGCTGTAATTTGTTAATTTTGTCTACCCAATATGGAACAGCAATGGTAATCAGATGCCACTCTATGATTGCCTTTCAGAGAGTTCACATATAATAATTCTACTTTGTTAAGTTAAGCATTAATCTAGTCATCCAAAAGGAGCAGTCAATTCTCTAGCAACTATACAGTTTCAGACATTAACGACCCAATTCAACCAAACTTCCTAAATTATTCTCCTACTTTCTACTTGACTACTTTGAACATTAAAATATTGACAGCTTTGCACTGCCGATATAAATTTGATCAGAAGATTAGCGAACTGACATGTTCTAAGAAGAAAAGAATCTTTAGATCCACGCTGGAACCAGACTGGCTTGTGATGTAAGAAAAGAAAGTTTCAGTCTACTAGAAAATCTTTCAGAGATTACAGTGATAAATCACAAACTCTCTCAGAATATAGCCTCATATTTCAACAAAGTTATTGAACTTTTAAATGGAGGTTTACACTTAATGGTTACAATGACTTTAAAATAAGTTTTACCGTTGTAATGAAGTTAAATGGATTTTGAGGATGGGAGGGTGTGATTCTCTTGAAACTAACAGCTTAAATTTTAAAATTTAGACTTACTGGATATACCTCTGTTCATTCTGATGTTCATCCTTTTTAAGTGAAAATAGTGCTTCAAACCACAAGATAAAGTGAATTAATGTACTTATCATCCCAAATATAAAAAAAACTACTTTGTATCTTTCTGATCCCTAAAGACATTTTTAAAAACTATCTCAATCAAAGTTTTTCTGATGAATGGTTTATTTTGACAAGTAACACGAAAATACTATTTTCATCAATCTGACAGATTTTCAAAGAGAGTTACCAAATCACCAGAGATATGAGCAATATTATCTTTACTGCTATATGTTTCTTGTCATGTAACTTTTCCCTTGATGAAAATTTTGGCATCATTTTAATTTCCATTTTGCAGATTGGCCTACAACTAAGTGAAATATCATTTGTTTTTGCTGGCATACTTTCAACTTGAATTAGCATTTTTTTTTTTTGCACATAAAATTTAATTTGAACATGGCATCTAATATACCAGCTGATAGAGCATCATTTTAAATTCAAGTTTCATTACCAGACTTCCTTATACACTTCAATTAAATTAATAACAGCTCAAAAATGTGTTTTCATTATTAATAATCTGTCTAGAACTTGCTTCTCAGTGATCTAATGTCTGAATTTTCATATACCGGTCTACCAAAAATCTTATACAATAAAAATTCATACAAGCAAACCAATTCTGTTAGCCAAAAATCCTGACAAAATCAGGAGTGATAATTGTATAGTACAGGATTCCTTAAACTAGAGGTACCATCAGGTGTTTTTAAGAGAATAAGCATGGTCTGCTTTGCAAACAACATCCACCACTACTTTTTAGGCAAAAGATATATTATGAGATACAACCAGATCAATTCACTTTTGGTTAAAAAAAAGAACCACAATGCTCAGCAATAAAATTCAGTCCATGAAAAACAAACATTTCTGAAACCCAATAAGGATTGTCGATACAGGGATTTTTATTGTATAAGATTTTTGGTATATATGAAAACCTAGCATTTGTCCTTTACAATATACATTCTGGAAATACCAAGAAATGGCTAGAACTATACAGATTTGTTTGGCCATTTGTCACACAGAATCAATAAAGGAAATGTTTTGTTATTAAGAAATCTATTAAACTACCATTATCTAGGTCCACTATTCATACCAAGTTTTTTATATGAGATTAAACACTGGTCTTTATTGATCACAGTAATTACATACTAGGATTGTTAATTTATGGCATTCCATAGCCATTTCTTGATCAGATTTCAAGCTAAAGAAATATAGTTTATCAAATTCTTGAAAAATCTAAAGGTCTAATTTTTATTTAATTTTTTTTTTAACACCAATCACAATTCGACCGAGTTCTACAATTTATGACCTCTAGCCGTACTAGACCTTGTAGAGTTCATGCAACTGGAAAATATAGCTAAATCCATAAATCCAAAACTCATCCCAGAAGACATGGGGATTGTTACATTTCTTACCAAGGAAGAATTGAGGAGTTTGCTGAATAATCTAAATCCACAAAGAATATTATCTTTCAGTGGATCAAACTAGTTGAAAACAAAACCCTTGACCTATCATAATCAAAGACATAAACTGTAGCCTTTTATTGAATACGGTCAACCTGAAGAACAGTTAAATTGACTTATCTAATTTCTAACACAATGTAAACAGTACAAATAGAAGTATGAATACATGTTGAATAATACTGATCACTGGACCTAGACTTGTAGTCTTGTTTAAATGTTTCCATCCATTAGTCCCAGACAACCAGACACTCATCTATTCAATAACTCTTGTCTACTAATAGTCTCAGACGACCAGATGATTTCATCTGATTATTCAGTGATAACAGTTAGCCTAAGTAACTTTCAGACCAATTTCACACTCTGTCCAATATTTTGGTTTATTACTAAGACCAACAGGCGTAAAATGTTTTAATGTTCTGAATGCCTGAAGTGTTATATCTAATAATTTAGTGACAAAAATCTCATACCAAGACCACTAGTGTGCCCACACCTTTACAAATGGTTTCAATGCAGATTAAGTGAAAGAACAACTCTTGTAAAATTACTTTAAATGGTTAGGATTTGCTGGTCTAGTAACTTCTATGAGTTTCTCAAACAAAAAGTGTCAACCATTTAAGCAGAGACATAAAATCGCATGTGTTCTAAAACTAGTCACTGAAGCACATCTGCGGAATGGGGAGAGTATACTGTAAGTTCCTAGGTCCTTACAACTCAACAAATCTAATATTTTGGATATAATAAATTTCATACCCTCAAAAATAGCTAGCCAAACTGAGTTGCCCAATACAGAAAGTGATCTACATAAGTTCACAAGTGTTATATTTATGGTCTGTCATTTTGTATTGCAGACTATATTACAGTAGCTGAATGTTGGGGAAGGTGTCAAGATCAAGACAAACCTACTGCAACATTTTCTGGCAAGCTTTTTAAAAACTTGGAGGTTGTGACAGATCAGAAGGTAAGTGGACAATGACAGGTGTCCAGTAGTAAGAATAGTAATTTGTTACAAGTAGACATGCTCTATCCTTTACCTTCCCTACAAGATAGATTGATCAAGTCATAATGATTGCTCGTTTGACTTCTATCAATGACCAGCGAGGTGAAAATCACCTTGTACACATACAATTGATAGTGACAATACAAGAAAAGTTTGCATATTCATGACTTATTCGACTGAATCTGACATTAATGTATTGAATTCTTGACCAGTCAAATTTAATGGTTCTTATTTACAGCAGGTCTCACGGAAGAAAGCAAGGGTGATCAATCAGAGTTCACTTGGAGAGCTCATGATGGAAAGTAAGGGGTGTTTATTTTAAAGACCATGCTCATCAGTAACCATAGAAATTAAATAATATAATTACCAGGCGAGTTTTACCTACTTTTTTTCACCTGATTAAGTGAATCAGGATAGGCAAAAGCATACCCTGATAAATAAGGAAACTCTTTTCGCTTTTAAACTTTTGATGGATCAACAGATTTTAATGGGGATAATCTGGATGGCTGTTCAAAAAAGAGAATATTGCCGTATTTGTGTCAGAAATTACATGAATATTTGACAACCATGTCCTTCTGTGGTTCAAATCATTATTGACTTTGACTGGAAACATAAAGTTCATTCAGTACTAATAAGCTGTTGTCTCAAATATCACAGAATAGCTAGTACAATGAACAATTTCATAATCATATTTAATCAATAATTTCCAGTCCTGTAACTATCTTTAAAAAATGTAAAAAGGATACCAAACCTTTTTTGAATTTTTGTTCTAAATAAGTCATTGCACTTAAATCTTTCAATAAAAATTTATGATATAAGCTTAAATATCATGAACATAGCATTAGATTCAATTACTTGAAAATTATACTTAAAAATTTATAATCATATTTGATGAATGATTTTCCAACCATCTTCTTCAAACAATATGAAAACCTCTTGGTAAGAACACATTAAATCAGTGGACTATTGAACCATTATCTATTTCTATCATAGCCCTAGGTAATATCCAACTCCATTAGTCTTTCCCATTGAAATCTTCTGGTATATTTAGAACAAATATGGAAGGAAACAAAAAGTAAACTATTACAAGTACAAGGATAAATGGGTGATCAAGGGCATAGGAAATATATTTTTAATGTGGTACAGGTACTCTGATACACTAGATCAAAACCTTATTATGAAATATGAAAAATTGTTTCAACTGAGCTCTCTTACCTTAATTTATTGATAAAAGAAAATCTGTCAAAATCTAGGGAAACAGATATTAAGATCAAATATTAAACAAAACTTTAACATTAACACCACTATACATTCATTAACTATCTGAACATTTCTCCAGCTATTAGTTTCAAATTGTATTTCAGTAAACACAATTTTTGAAATGTTCCAGTTTTGATGGGAATAAACAGACATTCAATGGTTTTATTGCAGCTTAACTGACAACATGCTATTTGAAATCAAATGAATACAGTTCATGAATTGTCCCTGTTCTATGATTGCTCAATAAGGGATGAGCATTTCTCAAACCCTTTAACTGGTAAGATTGAGTGATATTATGAACCATAATGTATTGTCCAATTAGTATTGAACTATTGTTTTATCATCACAAGACTCATTGAAATTCAGTGAACACAATCTCACTTTACATTACGGGTTGGCCATTTCTCAACCTTTTATTTGTTGGAAGGAGTACTATTTTCTTTTGTGAATACATATCCTAAATCTAACTTGAAATTCTCTACAATCTGAACAGAGCTCACTTCCAACATGGAATGTTCTTCACTACAGCTCTAAGATTTGACATAGATTCAAATAGTTTGAATTTTCAACACCTGAGCTCTATTCCTTTATTCTTCATGTTATCATAAAAATAACTTATCTGGTTTCACTTAGTTTAAAAATGCCTTGGTTTACTGTTTATATGCAACTTTGACTTCCATTATTGTTTAACTTTGTTGATTAAGTCAGGATGGTAAAACAGAAGTTTTCTAAACAGGTAAGGATTTATTTATTTTTAAAAAATACATCTAATACTCTCAAAATTCATCCATAAAGTTTCAGTGGAATTGCAGGAACCACAGTCGTCTGAATGAAAATTAGAATGGTGAAAATTGATGCAATCAGTGTCCCCTATACACATAAATATCTCTACAATCCCTTTAAGCCATTTTCCCGATCGAAAAACGAAGAGAAAATATCTTTTTAAACCAATCAGATATTGCCATTATAACCTCTAATGTTGTCATCAAACTATCAACCAAAAAGACAAGATAATAGAGTCTAACAGACTTTGACGACCAGTAAATCCCCTAAAGCCATTTTAAGAGTAGTCGAGACTAGACTAATGACATAAGAGTAAGATTATCCAGACATGAATAGGTTGTTTCTACAACCCTAGAGTCTCGTAGCGTTCAAAAAGTTACAGACACATTTTCCATTTATTTATAAACAAATTATACAGTTCAGTTTGAAATGGAATTAGATTTAAAGCTTTCGTGATTTTTGTTCTCATAGTTCTTATATGAATATTATGAGACCAAAATTCCCTAAAGTTTCAAATCAAATTTCAAATCAAATATCTATATGGAAGGAAGTAATTAGGCTGAAATTGAATATATGTTATATATATATATACAAATTCTAATACCAAAGTCTCAATTATTGTAACATTTGTATTAGATATTCAGTAGAATTTCACATTTTGAATATTCAAAACTTTCAGACCCAAATCTCCAAATTTTCTCATGTCCACATTCTCTCATCTCAATAATAAAATATTTGGAGGCTGTTGGCCAAATTCCCCAAACTTTCTTTTCTGATGTCTCGTGTGCTAATAATATATGTTTAATGTATTTTATATACCAGATCAACTACAACACATTACAACACAACAAAAAAAAACAGAACAAGATAAATTGAATAGACAATATATACTGGGTAGTGTACAACACAACAAGACACAACATCCTATGACTGGACAAATTGAAATTGAAGAAAAATATTTTCAATCGTTTGATTACGTATGGTCCACTTCTGATGTGAAGCTACTGAAGCAATATTTTATTGTTGTGCTGTTTCAGTCATCTGGTGTGTTATGACATTGTGTACTATAAAGGCTGAAACTTTCTGTTCCATGTCAGCTGTCCTCATGAGAGTTTTATAATTTTTAAATGATTCACGTACTTAGTGAACCTTCTGTACCAATCTATTTAAATTGCCATTAACATCTTTAATACTGGCAACAGATTGTTTTCAACTTACATAATTTCTATAGCTATACAGAATAATTAACAAAAAGCTTCAATGATAAACTTTTATTAAAAAATGTCTAGACTGTAATTAAATACTTGAACATATGATATGAGAGTTAAATTTGTTAAACAAATATTGATTTTTTGAACAATGACAAAAATAATGTGCAAGTTGATAATCAACCTAAAATTAAAAATTTGAAAGTACTTCCTCTCCCTAACAATACACAATATCTACACATCAGTCAAGAGATGTTTGTATTGACTGAAAAAAACTGACTGTATTTTTTCAATATTTTGACAGTAATATATGGTGTATTTTATCAATAAATATTACAGGTTGTAGCACTTCAGCTGTAAAATCTCATAAAGAATTTTTGACTGAACGTTTACTGAGAGTGTAGATTTGGATAAATGAAATAGATCTACATTTCAGACATTGAACATTTATTTATCAAAATATTAATTAAGTTTTTTGAAGACAAGACATATAAATACAAGACATAATAGACATATAAATACAAGCTATATAAATACATCTCTATCTCTTCTCAATAGATTTTTAGACCACGGAGAAAGAAAAATGTTACAGGATTTCTGTATTTATACATTGTGCAAACAACATGTTTAATTACTTTATATTTGAAAGTAGTAGACTGAAATACAATGAAAGGAGATATGAAAATATGTGCAGCAAAGACAGTATTTTCAGGGAAGTGCCATATGCAATTTATATTTTGATCTCCAACCACCAAAGGATCTTTAATATGCACAAGTCACAGTATAAATTTTATTCGAGGAATGGACACTTGTCATGGCAGGTCCTTCAACATCACTGGTACTGGTTTAAAAATAGAATGGTACTATCTTGACTCATCCTGTGTTGAACCACCTACATAGCTGCACCTAGGACCCAAGTATATCACCAATGTGTCAGTGTGGTTCTTAGTTAATTACAGAGAGAAATACTTAATGAACTGATTAATTTTTATATGTAAAGCTAAATATAGAGATGTAGATGCACACCATTGCACAAGTCAGATAATTAAATACATTACACTAATTACATATCAAGATAATTAATAATATAATAAAAATAAGAAATACAGACAAGTTTTAATGAAAGCTAGATATTAACTGATTTACCAACTATAAACTAACTGGGTGCATTTCATGATTAATAGACAAACTGGAGCCATGTGAAGAAAACTTTTATTGAGACATTTTATTTGCAAACACTATTAAGTGTTACATTTCTGTAAAATCTTCAGGTGCATAATTGTGTCCATTAGGGCATAGTGTGCTAAGTAATGGTTAAATCCTATTCAATGAAGCAAAGCAACCGAGCCCACTTCTGAAACATTAAAATTGTACTTAATATGATCTAACTTACTTAAAACCTAACACTAGCTGTCAGTCAAAATGTCACATGATTATGAAATTCTTAACCATTAAGAACCATCCACTTAATAGAAAATTTAGCCAATGCTGATTAAATGAAAAAGGTGGGTTAGGTTCTAAATACTTGAAGCACATAAGAAGTGTTAGCACCAAAAACATTTATTCTAAAAATAATCAAGTAGAGCATTGTGATCACTGAAAAATGACATTGTACCAAGAGCAGTTCTTTGTTAATGAGCATCCATGTTGGGTATAATAAATTTATTCAGTTCTATATAAGAAACAAGAGCAGAGATGTAATGCATTGTACCAAGAACAGTAGTCATATGCATGTGATGATGACCTATGATGCCCCTCAGAAAGTCTACAAGTCTTAGAGTTAGAAGTTTTTTCTGAAATGTAACCTAAATGTCGCTTAAGTATAATCATTAATGACATTCCTTTGGAGTTTTAATCCTGAAAGTCTATGACAAGTATCTTTCCACTCCAAACACCATTTATCAAATTATTATTCATTTTCATGTTGAAAAGTAAGATTTAAGAGAGTTACAGCTTACTGATGGTTTTTAAATTAGACAGTCTAGACGAGAATTACTAAAATATAAATCACTAAAGATAAGAACAGTTCAATAAATATCCTTTTAACATATGGGCATATGTAATATATTACCAAGGTTATATACAATATGTATATTATGAATATTAGAGTGAAAATTGATGAGAGAACATCATAGGTTGTCAACACATATTCAACTTAAAGGCCATAATGGTGTTGAATTTTCAATTAATATACAAAAGATTTATTAATTTAAGGATGGGAATAAACACAGATTTAGTTGGTATAATTCAAACAAAATGGTTTGTTTAAAGACATACAATTAAAAAAGACTGGAGTTTGCAATTTAGACTCAACAACTGATCAAGTTGTGAAAACAAGGAAACAAATTAGAAGTTCAGTCTTATGAACAGGGTCAAGTCAAACTGGCTAAGCAAGGGAGGATACTCTGGATGACATGATATTATCTGTATCAAAGACAACTGTTTAAGTTTGAACCAGAACCTGCCATAAAACTTTGGTGATTAGAGGCAAACTATAGATAGCTCATGAAAGGACCTTCTATAATACCATGACTTGTTTACAATTAAAAGAACACATTGAAACCAGTACTGTAGTTGTTGATTTTTTTTATTATTGCCTTGGCGCTAAAAAATTGCTCAAGTAAAATATGCTGGTGGTAGGTAAAAAATATTTCTACCTACACCAGGACCTAGTCACAATTCCAGATTTCATGAAGCTTGCACACACCCTCTTCAAAATTATAGAGGGAGATGAATTCACTGGAAATTAAATTGCAATTCTTGATCAGTTAAGCTTAAGGTTTCAAATCACCAATCGCGATTCTCATTATTTAAAAGATTTAAGTTTTCTAGAAATGTGGCTCCAGTATTCATTACAAAATAGCTTCAACAACAATAAGTGAAAATAACAAAGTTTTAAAAAATTAAAAAACTCATTTTCTTGAGCGTGTCTCAATATATATTAAAATATTATTTGTAAAAGTATTGATCTCACGGCGCCATCTGGTAGAATGATTGATTACTCCCATCATATCAATATACAAGATTTATACCCCAACTTCCTTTGATGTTATTTTATCCCATTTTACATATTTATTCCATTTTAATAACACAAGTTCAAAGTGAACAATTTTTCAATTCAAAAAAGTGATGAATACATTTTAAAGAAACTTCTAGTCAAAAAAAGGATAGCTTCAGTTCTTGGAAATAACGTACAAGGTGGGCCAATGATCTTTCTGTGATTTTCATTGACAGCTTTGATAACTGTAAAGAAAGTGGATTTATTCAAACAGGGGTAACAAAAGAACTGTTTTTCCTCAATTATAGATTGTGTAATACAATATCTAATACGATTGGCCACACAAATTAAAATGATGTAAGTTCATGGAGAATCACATTGATTCAACTACAATGTCAATTTCGACTTGTAAATTTGGACTGTCTTGTTTCTTGCATAATCTTTATGTCCATATTGGAAGGGAACCACTGTAACAGATGTTTGGCCTAGTTTTATCAATGTTTAGAATCAATACAGTCAGGATTTATTCAGATAGAAGATTTGTTTGTGTCTGGTGATGAGATAGTCAACTGTTTGATTAATATTTTGATATTGAAACAAGAGTCTTCGTTCTGATAATTATACAAATATTGCCGAGCTTTGACCATTATATCTGGAAGTATTATTGCTGAATTCTTAATTTTTTTAGTTGAAGACATTTAGAGTTGTAGTCTGGCTCTACTTTAAAGGGATATAGCTGCCTAAATATATTCTGAAAGTTTGACTTGTTAAATACATACCACAAAATGAGAATGCCGAAATCATTCTTAAAATATCAAAATCTTAAGAACCTTGCTGCTATTTAAGAAAATATATTATGTTTGCTTCAAAAATCAACAATGCCTTCTTTTAACAAAATGGCACGTGCATATCGTTAAGAAACAACATGATCTATTTAAACCTGGACATGTTGATAAATTGAGTTCATAAAGTAAGATGAAAGGACAGCTTGTAGTATATTTAAAATTTCCAGTTACTTATTTCAAAATTCTCCACAGCTGATTAGTAAGGCACAATAGAGTCAGTCTCAAGGTGGGTTTGTACCAAAGCTAATTTGTAACCATTTCAGGTGCATTTTGATATATCACATCAATGACCCCCTGCTCAGACCAACCCTATGATCAGTAAAGTAACAGCTAGTCAAAGAGATCTGATAAAGTCTCATCCTTTATGAGATCATTAGAATTCGATCTCCAATCGTCTGCCTTCAAATATCAAATTATTATCTAATATATTCTCACTTAAATTGCGCGAAAATTGGTAGTAAAAATAGTCGAAGACAGCCTCAAAATAGTTACCAGATCAATCTTAAAGAAAATGATTGAGAATGAGGCGAAGTTTATTGGCTATTATTCAGAAATAAGGACCAATTGAATTGTCTATATCGATATTTCTTTGTGAAAAATGCCGAGATGGTGACTACTGATTATTCCTCTAAATTGAAGATTACCAAGAAAATAAAAGTTTTTCTTTACGGCTGACATTTGGGAGGTTATTTTCACTTCCAATGTGGTTCAGTAAATCAACTGAGAATTGATTGTTTTATGGTTTTAATGCTTTTCTTCTTCTAAACCAAATGGATAACACTGTCAAAGGCCAGGGTTTGCTTTAGGGAGGCCAGTGTGTGCAATTAATAATCTTGAAAAACAGAACAGCAGCATGTGCCCTTGTGCATTCACTGATCCTGATAACAGCACTCTGCCAGCACTCCTGATAACAGCACTCTGCCAGCACTAATCCAGCTGCCTTCTACGAACATTAAGAGTTTGTTGTCTCAATGGTTTTGCATATCATCCATAAAACAGAAGACTTCCCTTTAAGTAATATAGCCAAGTGAAAACTATATAAATGGCCATGTAGAATGAAATATAGTGGACAGACAATTGTAGAAATGACTGTTTGACCAATGTTATTAATTCTCACAATGATATTATCACATCTTCGATTGTATTGTCAAGATTAACAAATAGACAGCCATAGTAGGTTGCGACGGTAATCAATATCTACCACAGTAACGTGACATGTCTACTCTTCAATCCCATGATACATTGTTATTATCTAACCCAATCAAATTTGATCCGTTTGACTATTTGACACGTTAGCGTGTCTCCAATGTTCACGATAAGTTGATTGTTCTGCTGGTTGTTACACTCAATAAACACATCTTTCAACACTGATTCATGCTCAGCCTCATTCTTCAACACTTCTTGACAAATTTCAATGTCTGAATGCTGAACTAGGCTTCCCCTTACTAGGGTTTCATGAAGGAAAGTTTCCTTCAGAGACAGATTCTTTTTTTCATGAATTCTAGGAATTTTTATGCATATTATAACTCCCCTACCCTTTTGAAAAGTTCACATCTCCAGACAGATCTATTTATTCTTAGTTAACATAGATGTAATCAAAGAATTACTTCAATGCAGTAAGTTTGACCAAAAATAACCACTGTGTTTACCATTAAGAAATGTGTTACATATCAGAATAATTTTGTTTTATTGCCAAACATAGAGGTGGTTTAGGTCCTGGAAAAATTGTCCCAACTGTGTATCCCACCTACCAACCAAAATTTTCTATGTGTATCAGCATCAATTTGCATCATTCCACGTTTCAATCAGATGTGTGTGGTTTCTGTTATTCCACTAAAACTAGATATTCATCACAACAGACCCTTCCTAATTAATGACATTGTCAAGTGGAATTGCAGGAATCACAGATGTCTGATTGAAAATTGGAATGGTGCAAATTGATACTATCAGTGTCCCTGATACACATCCTCAATTTAGAAAATCACTTTAAGTAGAGAAGACAAAAAACTTTTTTAATCACTTAATTGATACTTAATACGTTAAATAAGTTAAAGTAAAAGTGCAATAGAATTCTCAGGTGTTTACCAGCCAATATGTTCACTATTGACAATTCTTTAACTGGTAAAACCTAGACCCCAGTGGGTTAGAATTAATACTGTCTATATAACATCCGAGTTTGATCTATTTGCAATTGAATTTCATTGTCTGTAAACTACACCTGATGCTGCAGTAAGTCAATAATTCAGGAAATGGGTGAATTTGTTTCCTTGTGTTCTGCATGTCAATAATATATAGCATATGAAGGCTGTCTGTTGAAATATTGTCTGGTAGGAAACAAGGCACCATGAGTTCGATTCACACCTAATGCTGCAGAAAGCAATTAAATCCAAAACCTTTAATAAATATGATCTCTACTGTGCTGGGTACCCACTTTCTTTGTGAACTCAACTGAAAGTTTACATAGAAACAACTTAAGTATGTTTAATACATGCATATTTAATGATTGAAATGCACTTCAGTGTTCATCATATTGAAAAAATATGACAGATCAATTTGCAGATAGATTGTCAAGATGGATTGAAATAGGTTCAAGTCCTTCACATGGTGCTTTTGAATAGGCAATAGACTACTCTTTTATGCATTCAAGGGGAGTAACCTTGTTGGATTAAATCTTAATAATGTCTGATTCTATAGCCATTTAATACATGCCTATTATGGGGTCTTCTATTTATTTGAATGCCAGGAATTGAACAATATTTCATCTTGTGTATGAAATTTATACATACGTAAATAATTCCGTAAGAACATTTTACAGACAGACTGAAAATTTTATCATGCTTAGATCTAATTTGATAGGCATTTTTATCATGCTGAACTGTCATTTGAGATGCATGAATCTTCCCTGGGGGATTTCAACTTCCAATCACATAGAGTCTGTTATATCACTTTAGATTAACCCCTCAACGCTGGTAAATCCTTTCTTCAATTTCAATAAATTCAGCCTTTCTTCACAGAGTCATTTTCTTTCTTCTCTTTAATGAAAAAAGCAGAAAATCTCCATCTAAATCAATCACGATTTAGAGAAATTTAATGCCTTTTTTATGTTACAATGCAATTCTTAAAGATATTTGTTGTTTTCAAATTTCCAAAATTTACTGGAGCCAGTTGTCCCAGTATTTCGTAATTTCTCTTTAATTTTTTTTTATTAAAAGCCATTTCCATTCTAAATGTCAAGACTGCCATGCTACAAATATAAAATCTATCTTTTAAATGACATAAAGTAATTTAAAGCGAATGAAAATGAAATATTACAGCAGTTTTAAACCTGAATTTAGAAAAGAAATTAATGTCGGAAGTGGTATAATGATTATTTTTTTTTTTAATGAATTCTTGTTGAATTGATCATATAATCTATGGGTACTAACTTATCTTATTTGACTAATTCTCTAATTGAGAGATGATCTTCTGCTGCTGAAATGTGTTTTGGTTAAACGATTCTCTTTAGGACAGCTGAACTTGAAATAAAGGTTAACTTTCAATAATTAAATTTTAGCAAAGTAATACGTAATACAACTCATATAGTAAGCTAAATTTTACCAAAGCCGGCGTAAACTAATCTGATATCTTAGCCAATACTTCTAAAGCAGGGTAGGAATCTAAGATTCATCAAGCTAGATCATCTAAAGCAACATAACTATCCTCCATTGAAGCTTCAATATTGTCTTCTATGATCCAAATGCAACCACTAGCAAACAAATCAAGATGTATGGACAAACACCATTGACAGGTAGTAAGCTACTGACCAGCTCTGTAATCCTATGGTCTGTGAAGCATTAACTCGACTTACCTTTTAGTACTAATGCAGACTTAACTACCGGTAGTTAGCTAGCTTTCTGACTTGTACTTGATCAAAAAAGAAATATCAGCTATACAGTGACTGCTCCTCTATAGAGGCAACAAACACATATTAACATTTTATGAGTCTAAGTCATAAGTCTGTACCAATCAAGGTCACACTGTATGACTATAATATCTGTAATTAAGGTACTAATAAAGCTTATTTGACTTTTTACTAGTCTCTCTTATTAATAAAACCATTTTAATCATAACACTGCTTAGGTGTCATAGTGCTAGCTTATACTTTCTTATTTGATTTATCCATAACATGATCTAGCAGTCTTATTGGTCTAATCTCTCAATATTCAAATAATTAATTGTACTAGTGATACAGGCTACTTAAATGTAGGTGTTTACAACCAGTGCAATCAGTAAATAGAAGTGGTTTACTCTATTCAAATAGCTTTGAAGGAGGCAGTGAAATTTAAACAATCAAAACAACATTATTCATACAAGAGAAATTACCTTGTGTATGAATGTGTCCACTAGCAAACAAATTATCATATATGGACAAACACCATTGCCAGGTGTAAACCTACAAATTCAGACTTAAAGAGTTAGAAATGAAAGAATGAAACAACTACTATATTTTACAAGGATAACAACTTAAGATTCACAATTAAAGATCCTTTCTACCAGCTGATCATTGGCCAAACCTCTTGGCATTAATCATTCCAGGATTATAAAGAACATATAAATGTATCTATGAATAAGTCACACAATGAAACAGAAAGCTACTTTTCAGATAATGTCTAGCCAATTATCGGTTGATTACTGATTCAGACTAATATATCAAATATCTAATTGTGTCACAGACAATACTCCTAATGTACTCAACATCAGTCTAAACCTAGATAGCTTGCTGGTAAGACTTGTGTCCAGCGTCTAAAATTAGAAACTAATCTTGCCTTCAATAATAAAAATGTTACGTAACTGAAAGAGTTTTTCTATAATGTATTGATTGTGGCATTCCTAGGTACCATCAGCAAACTTTCATACCAGTAGATAACATGCAGGCTCATGATGTTCCTAATCTTCTTTGACTTGTTTCATAACATCTTAACTAAGACACTAAAACGCTGAAAAGTACATATTTTTTTTCTGAAACAGTTCAGTATTTGGATGCAAGCCTAATCAGTTATGATAGTACAGTTCGTCATGTTTACAACTTTTAGCTTTGCATTTAATAAATCATGTTGTTGAATCAGAAATTCAATGATGAGAATTAAAACTGAGCTAGATTTATCAAAACCTCACAAAAATAGGGAAAAATCACAACAATTTGTTAGTAAAATCAATTAAATTCTAGAAATTAATCAAAATATTGTTAGATTTAAATCTAGACCTGTGGGAATTCAGAACAATTTACCAATCTGAAAACCATTTTCTGTAATCTCTTAAAAGTATTATCCAATATAGAATTATAAGCTATGCATATTCCATGCTATTTTAATAAGTCCTATCACAGTTGCATCACGAAGCTACAGCAGTTTAACCAAGCTATGTACCAAGTCATTAATATTGGTATATATGTATCATATGATGCTTTAACAATTATTATTGTATCTCTGTGTTGCAGTGCTTCTACTATGTTTCCTAATCAAATCATCTTGCATTCTATATTTAAAATATTAAAAACCTTCTATCAATGCAGTAAGCAATTTAAAGCTGAAATTTCAACAACCAATGCAGCAAATATACTAGAAGGTGTTGGAACCTACTTTAGGACAGAAAATATCTATTAAGTGAAATCTTTCCGAAGCCTGCTCTAAGCACAATGAATAGGGTTTCCAGTGTCTTTGTTTTGTGTTTTGATTTAATTTGACAATTTTTCAGTTTTCATCTGACTCTCATAAAAGACATCAAATGAAACAGGGCCTCACATTTACAATAACTGCATAAAAAAGACCCTTCATAACAATTTGAAATATGCTAAAAAAAACTTATACTCATATTTTCAATTGACACCAGTCTATCAATATTTGCCATGCTCAATCTAGTTTTCAATTAAAACAGATCTAGTTTTATAGAGTGTGAAAATCTTCCCTGCTGTGATTTTATAATTTTTTAATGGAATGAAAATAATTTCTATACAGATATGATATTTTATATAAAATCATTCAATATTGCAGAATGGAAATAGATGTGAAATATGACAGGCAGGCAGACAGTACTGTCACAATGAAAGGTTTTTATATGAATTTTCTGAATGTAACAATCAATTCCAATGTGTTACATATTTAAGTGTCATATTGAAAGGATTATCCAATGTCATTTTCTTAATGTAACAAAATCATGACTTGTGTTTATCAAATCCCAATCATGTATATTAGTATATAATATTCAATATAACATTCATCTTCTGAAGATCAAAATTACATCTGACATTGCATCTTGTATTACAACACTGATAATAATTATTCCAGAAACTATTCTGTTCATACCACACTATAGTATTACATTTTACAGTTTCGAAAAAATATCTATGTTTGCTTTTAGCGCCATATTTTTGTTTCAGATAATACATTTAGCTATGCTTAAACCATGCTTCTTATCATTTGTAGAAGTATTGAATATTAATGAATTACCATTTCAAATTGAGAAGAAAAGCAATTGAATTTGGTTCAAATATTCCAAGAAGAATTATTTTTTATAATTTGAAAACATGAAAACATTTTTAGGATTCCATCAACTTGTTGAAAACACAGACTCATTCTGACCTCTGACAACTCCTAGGTCAGATTTCCCCTGCACGTTATTATCAATAATTTGTATTAAACATGTGAATATTATTTCTGGGATATAAACTGTGTATCTTCGCGCTGATATAATTTTATTAATATCTAGCGAAATTGGTGGGAAGTTTCTGCGTAACTTGATAAGGTGGTAATTTTGATTCAGTGAATCGTGGCTATGATTTTGTCTATCAAATTATATTGTTGCTGGATTGAACCATGATAATGTCTTATTATATGAAATCGTATAAGAAGTTTTAGTGCTCTCTGTCTTGCTAGGAATAATGAAAACAAATAAGAATTGTAATTATCAGAATAATTTGTCAGGATTGAATATGATTACTCTCTTCGTTCTACACTTATTTGCTTAAAACAGCTCAGTAAAGTCCTAACAGACTCTTTAACTTTAACTGTACTGGACCATAATAGGGATATAATATTTTTGATATTTGTTATATGTTGTATCTAGAAGTGAAGCAAGGAAAAAGAGTTGCCTGAAGATTGTACTATGAGGTTGTGTTTTTTTTTTTGGTATCCTAAATCACTTTGCAATATATGCATTAAGTACTACAACAGTGGGAAATTTAAGGTTATCAAAAAACTTTAATAATAAACATGTTATGGCAGGAGTGGTACTAAGAACTTTTTTTCCTATATTTTGTACATGAACTATGGATGACCTACTCAGCTGCACCAGACATAATGGCTACTTGTATATCAAATCATACAACACAATGTAAATTGAAATAATTACAGACTTCCAACAAATCTTACATTCCTTGTAATTTCCTAAAACAATAATAATAGCTATCATATTATACATGAAAATCAAGATAGACCATATTTCATAAGAAATATTGCACGCTATCATGTAATCTATTATTGGAAAATATCAAACTTCTTATTCTGTGGTAACCCAGACTGGAGGTTCAATAAAAAAAAAAAACATTTCTATTTCTATACATGTGAATGCACTTTTAAAATCAAATAAATAAGATAAGTTTGAAAAATATGACAAATAATACATTTGACTTTTGAAATCTGAAATAGTAAAAAGGTAGTTTTCAATATGCAGAGGGGAAATTATTCACGGCTTGAGGCCGAAAAAATTACTATGAGAATCTAAGAGACCAGAATTCATTTCATTGTTCTGTCATTACATTCAAAAGAGTATATTTTATTCAAACTTTCTTGCTGCTGGTTGGACTTTGTCATGAACTTTAACATGTGATAGATAGATAGACAGAGGGAGGGGGGAGGGAGCAATAGACTACTGTTTATCAAGCAGAGCCACATACAAAATCTCCTTTTATAATAAAAGAAAATAAGAAAAAAAATTATCATATTAAAATTAAATTTCACAAAAAACTAACATTGCATAACTCAGAGAACAGTGAGCAAAGTGTTCAGAATAATCTCTTCTCTACATTTTATTAACTCGCACACAAACTGTAATAAAATCTCAAAAACATGACCAAGAAACATTTGTGAAGTTACTGATATCATTTTATCAGTTAAAATAGCATTCAAATCAAGAAGATGAGGAATATTCTGCCAGACAATAAGATTTATTCTTTCTCAATGCACACAACTGCAGGTTAAGTTGATAAAAATCAAAGAATATGTTGAGAATTGTGAAAACTTAACAGAATTTAAATGTCGTGGAAATCACAATGGAAAGGCTGAAATAAACCAGAAATAAGTCTGGAACAAAACATGCAAGTTTATGTTATCAATTGATAACATTTCAACTCTATTCTAAGTTGCAGACATGCCTGTTTTATTTCTGTTGATGTTGGAAGCTGCTGTTCATATCATATGGTAGATGGATATAAGAGCTAACATTGGGCTGAGGTAAAGAGCTATGGCATTAGAATGTTTCTCGGCACTAGCGGGATTCAAACCTATTGCAATAAATCATCTTGCTAAGTTGTGTTAATTCAACATAATCCATAAAATATTTTACAACCTGAAATTATCAAGTAAAATACTTTAAATTATATTTGACATATGGGTACCAACTTTCACTAATCAAAATACTTGGCAGCAATAGTTTTTTTTTGTTACATTGTTTTAATGTACCGAGTTATATCAATCAATAAATTACTGCGCAATATGACAAAATATTATTTCAGTCCATTTACAATTCACTACCTGAAGAAGCTAATAAATATGTTTTAACAACTCTTTCAAATGTGACCTGCCAAGAGAAGCTTTTAAAATTCACATGAATAATGATAGAAACCATTTCCTACTCTGTAGACTGCAGTCTTAAATATTTCAACCAAATATTTTTATCTTTCAATACTGTTATGTGATTGGTTAAAAGCTATGTGTAAAAGAATGTTAGAAGGAATTCAGTTTATTGGATGCATATTTTTTCTACTGTATCAAATATATGGCTTGCTGAGAATACATTAAGACAATTCATTTACATTTTCTACAGTTCTAAAAGGTGATTTTATTTTTACATGAAAGAGATCTTTCTTTATCAAAATTCAGATCTTAGTCAATTTTATGGCATTAATTTTTTTTTGCAACAATCGATATCCAGCAAAGTGTGATTGGTAATTGGTTTCCATATCTGAATATTGATACAATAAAATGATGGAATTCCACAGACAGAAAGTCAAATAAGATATAAAATATTAGTAATTGACCAATCAGATGACTGAAACACTATATTCCAAAAACTACTTTTTTCTTTACGCCTTTGTTAATCAAATGTCTATTATAGGTATGACTTTGAGGTATTAACGGTGAACCACCCATGTGACTTTTCTAGCACATAACTTATCGAAAAACGCATTAACACAAACAAACAGCGATACCATCATATTTTATAGACGTTCCTAAAATAATGTCTGCAAAAAAAGACACGTGTCGACATTGGAAATAATAAATCAAAAATAAACGTTTGCTCAGAAATATTGCACGAAAGTTGTCAAATAATGATAGCCTATCACTGTCAAAATGATTTTAACTATTTTATGGCTCTTCATTTTCAACTTTTTACGAGACAAAAACATGCACCATTAAAGATAAACTAACTATTAATGTTTATTTCTGGTACGACTGTTTGTATGCTGAAAATAAATCTTTTAACTACTGGAACAAAACTAGACAAAACATTTTCAGAAACACGCAACTGATTTTTTCCTAGTTGTCATACATATTTTCATCAATTGTAGCCATAAAATTCTTAAAGCATGGATACAAGGCTTTGGTAACAACTTGTTACTTTTGAACCATTCAGTCCTAGGCATAAGAATGGCTCAGTCCATGGTATCAGACAGAACTGGTTAGAAACTGAAGCCCCCATAATACATCTCAAAATCCATTGGAAGCTATATATCTGAATGTAATGCAAGGCATGTCATCACTATAAGTGATTCACTAGTTAACTTATAAAATACAGGATGTAACACTTAAAATTCAATTTTATAAGCAGCTTCATGCATACAAATTAAAAGTACACTCAGTTCTGGCATCAAAGAAGCTTGCATATTTTGTTAATTCTGGTTATTACCTATATCATAGCAGCCGACAGGTTCTAGACGATGGTTTAAAAAAACTAACATGTAGAGAGATAGTTTGGCAGGGCCCCAATGTCACAGTAAACCAGGGTAATTCTGTTTCTGTATTTTTTTTGAAGTGATTCAGTATGATGTTAATCAGAATGGTTTAATGATTATTACACGATACAGATGAAGTTGGAGAAGTATAAAAGTTTTTACAGAAGAAGCTTCTCTAATGATGTTGTTGATCACCACAGTTTTTGCGTAGGTTTCTCAAAAACTTAACTATGATGATTTTAGTGTTCCAATCAATTTGATTTGATAAATCACTAAAATGGATCATTAATTATGTTATATTCAATATGATTACTGTATTTTTTTTATTTCATCTGAGTCTAGGTTTTTGAGATTAAGGACCCTGATTATGTTTATGCTTTGATGTACTACCTATTCTGAATAAATCTAATATTCTTTCTAAATCATGCCATAAAACTACAGACAATTTTGTTCAGTCCAGCAATTGAAGACCAAACACTGCATGATATTTTGAAGATCAAATTCAGTGGTGTCATATGTAATTTTAAATAGCGTTGGTGATAACTGAATATATAATTTTTTATTGGAATGATTGAATGAAATGTGTATGAGAACTGGTGTTTAATTACAAATTTAACAATAGTGTTATGTAGATATGCAATGAAGATAATGAAAGTAATAATACTTACGGCTATGTTGTGTGTATAGTCCTTTAGATAAACACAATATAAACAATACTCCTATAAATATTATATTATTACCATTCCATAACTCACACATTTTCTGAAAAAAATAGAAAAAGAAATTTTTATTAAAACATATTTATTCCTTATTTTAGAAATGCCAGGTTTCTCCATGGTTTGGTTCCAATGTCTTGCATACACGATTTTAGCAAAGTCTAAACTAAAGACATAAATGGTATTTGATTTTGAATTCTGAAACAAAGGTTTTTTTTTAGTTTTCAAGTCATGGAACATGAAATATTCTGAGTTAAACAACATTATTTTGCTAGTTAGGTATGATGAGTTTGGCAAGAAGGCTTAACATACAAAAACATAATTATATGTTTATATTATAGTACTTCTGATGAAATCATGGGCAACAGAATTTGTCCAGGGAATTTAGCAAGGTGTGAAAAAAATATAAATGCCAATTAGAATGAAAGTTCTCTTACTAAAATTTTCTGAGTTTGCTAGTACAATGATGCTAAAATACAATAACCTTTACTGTATGTTCATACTGAAGTTTCACAAAAAAGACGGGTATAGATCTTCAGGATATTGTGATATAACAATAAACTGACTTTATTGCCAATTTACTCTTAAAACAGACATTGAAACTTTATCTATCTGATAATCTAGATAAAGATATTGAATAACTGAGTTGTAGCAACTTGTTTTATTTTTCACATTAACTTTTAGATTTTCAGATTAATTTTTTTCTAATTTTGTAACATTTTTAATGATGGGATCACGTAAAATGAAATCACCTGTTACGTTAATTCCAGCTCTCTTTAAGTTTCTATGGAATGATTTACTCCCTGATGGATTTCTCACTGATAGTAATGAGAAGATAATGAGAAGTTTTTTTCACCTGTTGGTACTCGTTTTTCCCCATTTCTTTGATGTTTTATAATTAGTTACCTTTCCTCAGTGGAGAACTTTAAATCATATTGTTAGAAAATAATCAAGGCTTTATTTCAATCATAAGATTCGGGGGAAATAGATTCATGTAGAAACTGAAGAGGAATATGAATGAACGTTATTCTTCATACAATTGGACAGTCACTAAAGTCAATTTTAAATGGACAGGTTTGACATCCATTTGACCAATCGTACCTTTAAGTCTCAGACAGTGGAATATTTTTAGCTAAGCTAATCAGTAATAGTGTTCAAAGCTTACCGAAGCCTTGAGCTTTCAAATCAATGTGTCTAGAATTATCTGTGTTTAAATGTATAAATGTTAAAAAGCTGACTAGTCTTTTCTTGAGACATATATAATATAGAAAGTGAAATTCATGTTTGAAAATATTTTTGACACATTTATGCCACTTTCATACATTTCCAGGCCATATATTCTCATAATAATCTAAGCGCTAGTATGTCCTAGGTTCTTATCTTCTAACATTGATTCTACGATATCCTCGTGCTAAGATTGTTTGAGAATATGTGGCCAGTATTCATGACCCAAATCAACCCCCCTGAAAATGGAGAAATTTGTTCTTTTAAATTTAGTTTTATAAAGATACAATGAATTTTAATCAAAGTTTAACATTGCACCACAAACATACATACTGGGATTCTATGACCAATTGATTTCTACTCTGGGTTTAATCTTAGTTAAATTTTTATAAAACATGTCACAGGAATTGATCTTTGAGCCAGGTCAGACTGCAGCATTCATTCAGTCTTCTTTTTCTATATGATTTCTTTTAAGTTTTTTTACATTGCTCTAGGTCCGAAAAAATGTCTGAATATCACTTATTGAAATTTCTCCAATTATAAAATTTGATTTGATTTGATTTACAATAAACCCAGACAGAAAACAAATTAAATACCATAATTCTGACAGAGGGATGCAAATCTGCTGTGGCTAAATTGATTTCACATCAAACAAAAGTGGCCCTGAGAGTTTTGTAATTTAATTGTTGTTTGTAAACCTTTTTGATGAAAAGATTTGATTTAATGCTAGCCATTTTGATGGTGGTACATCAGACAATAAAGGAAGTGAGTTGTCTGGTGAGACGTAACAGGATTAGATTTGACGGCTAGTTGACAGTGGAATTAATTTGATTGCGTTTCCACGGGACATATCATTTCAACCCAATTGATCGTTTTACACATTGTCTATTTATTGAGCCTGACATTTTACTCAGTTCCGCCACGTTACTGGATCCTGTTTGTAGAGACTATCAATTGTTAATCAAACTTTAACACAAAATGTACTAACATGGAGAGTTTCACAATCTGATGAGAACTTCTAACCTTTTTTTTTCCACCATACCAGGTAAACACCACTACCATGAATATGATAATAACAATGATATTGCTGGGATGAGGGTTAATCAGATGAGCAACAACCATTTCAGATTGTCCTTCAGGAAAATTGGTTGATATTTTTTACTTTCAATCACCAATACAATCTATAGTATATAAACAACCAATGGCAGCCATTGATGGCCGTCCAGCTTGAAAAGGGACTATTTTCATATTGCCTATCACTAGAGATATTATTGGTAAAATGAGCACTGGGAAATAGGCTCGCCTCAGAAAAACACAAATAAAACCAACCATTCATTACCTAATTAAATTCAAATTTACAGAAATAACTATATTTTTTTTTCTTTTTAAAGCTTGTCATAAGAAAATTGCTGGTCTTGTTTTGAATTGACACAATTTTTTTAATCTTAATGCAAAGATATCTCTTCCCCATTCTAACTAATAGGATCAATATCATGGCAGTGTTCATAGCTTATGGCCAGGCAAGGAATCACTAGATTGACAAAACACAAACTTAACCTGTTCAGTCAGGCAGAAGTCAACCTTTAAAACACTAACGAGCAATAATAATTGAAAAATTCTGTTACATTACTCACAAAGCTAGACACTCTGAAAAAACATGGCCATAAATCGTTTCAATCCTGCCAAACGATAATTTTTCAAAATGATTTTGTCTGAAACGGTCATAGAAATGGCTCTATTTAGACGGGAATAAATGGATGAAAACTGTTAAAATGTGAGTGAACCCTTAAGGATATAATTATTGATTTAATATAGAAAGTTGTTAGACAGATACTTGTCTCATTAACATCGTCTCATCCTTTTAAAATAAGGTAGGGGTAATAACTCTCCCTCATGCTTCCCCCTTCTATACCCTCATAGCACCAACCCTTGTTACTGCAGTGGAATAGCTTAGTCGGTAGTAATTATGTGCAATGAGCTCCAGTTCCTCAAAAGCTCCAAAAAAAAAAATCTGATGCCATTAAAAGTGCCTCTGAGAGTAAGCACTATGTCAGCTTTCTATCTCTATCAAGTCTTACTGTCACTGCCTGCACTTCATTGTAAGTCAAATGTACATCAAGGACAGCCAAATTTGATATATATGATGATATTTTTGGTTAGGGAGCAGGCATTAGCTGAATGATTAAAATCATTAAAAGTTATAAGTTATTTGTCAGTCATGGTTATACTAGTAATACTTTATCGTGGGTGTTGCACTCGAAGCAGACCATGCTTACTCCTTTTTGAAACACATTTTCACTCCCGATTTTATCATACTTTGGACGAGATTCTGATTGACGGAATTGTCTTGCTTGTACGGATTTTTATTATCAAAATCTACATACATCATATCACTGAAAGGACAATTCAGAAAGTTTAAGAAAATTATTTCAGTCTTGGTTATATCAGGTACATTCTATTTGAATTACAGACTGAGTTTAGTAATTCTAGTCAGGTAGAGGTTATATAACTATATGAAGAGTTATTTTAGACTTGGTTATTCCAAATAGATGTTCAATACATGAATGAATATGGTTAAATTAGTATTGAATCTACCAGATAAAGGAAATACAACAGAATTTTAGCCTTGGTTATACCAGGTAGAGGTTCTATAAACAGGTGTAAGAGAAATTAGAATTAAAGAGAGGATGTGTCGTTTAAAGTTACTGTTCATTCATTTTTTACTTCCGTTTCTTTTGCCCACTCTTTGATGTTTAATTAAGAACCATCTGGTGCTATTTGTTATTTTTGGAAATACACTATTAAGAATTTTCTGATTCTATATTTTATGTAACTTGGCACCCAATATGTAAACTTTAAGTCTCAATTCTGCAAGTGACATCCATCTATGAGTTTTGATAAAGAATTAAGAATTAGTTCTAGGTTTTACCTTTAATCAAAGGCAATGGGGAAGAAATTGGGTCAAATGGAAATTCTAACCAAGGAATGACTATCTCTTGGTCTCCTTGATGTATCAGTTTCAGAATAAAATTCACATTTGATCAAAACTTTCTATTAACTTGGATGGCACTGAGGTGGGATTGTAATCTTTGTAATGAGGTATTGCAGGTTGGATCATCTCTTTTTGCAATAAAGAATTCTGATGCTTCATTTAGTGCTTTTAACTCTTGTTCTTTCAATCCATAACAACTTCTGAGAAGCTTAATCAACTTAATTAATTTGGTGACCTATTACTACCTTCCTGATTACATTACCAGATTTACTGGAGCTGCAATAATCCATTCATTGTGAGAATCAACATTAGAATATTCCTCATTGACAGGCTTTCTGAACTAACTTATTCAATGATGTGGCAAACCATTGTTCAGTTGTCATGCTTAGATCCTTGAACAATAGTTGCTATTCAATAGACATCATATAATAGAATTTACCAAGAATTGACCTAAAATCCAGATTCCATATACAGAAATATCAGTTCAGTTTAAACCTGCCTTCTACTGAGATACAGAGTGTTGAATCCCTACTCAAAGATACGATATGTATATTTCTATTGTCCATTAGCTGTTTTAAAATCTGCATAAAATTTAGATTTCAGGAGTTTTGTTTTCGAAAACAGAACTAGATTAAATCTGAAATTAACAAAAAAAAAGGTAAAATTTATCTACGATATAGGCTTTAAGTGGTCTTTAACTTAAAATCTACCAACCACCCAAATAAAGTAATCTGAAAGGATAATAAAACTAAATTTGAAAATTTGTTTTCGTGAATGACCCCTCTCATGACTTAGAACACTTCGGTCATCTAACACTGTCACATTCTAGAGACTACCTATTAGGGTGACTGAAAGTAACAAGTTGCTGTTCAAAATATAAGGCGCTGGCAAAGTATTGTTTATAACTATTGTGGTGTTAATATTTAGTAAAATAAAGTTTTAAACTGTAAGGAGTCTGTAAATTTTATATGCCCGCTAAGTTCGCAATCTTAGTACGCCTTTGCTCTGACATTTTGAAAGATCCAGGAGCACTATTCATTCAGATTAACCTGATTTTGTCATTTTGCTTGTATGGACCGTCTCAAGTTTGTTAATGGATTAGTGAGTTCTTAAGATTGCATTTTCGTCAACACGTCTGGTAATTAGAGACTAAATTAATCCAAACCCAGTGTCTTGTCAATCATCATTACCTCCCTTGGCAACATGGCTGACAAATTAGATTCAAGACTCAGATGAGAAAGTTTGTTAGGCTGAAGACAAAATTCAATTAGAGTCCTATAAAGTGCTATTCTACAAAGACAATACCCAACAAATTTGTGACAATCCAATTCCTCTGTATAGGCTTGTACCAATCATAAGGCCTGCAAAAAGGGTATTGTTCTTTTAAACTAGAATGCTCCATACTTCATACTACTAACTTCCCTTGCAAACCCAATATACAACTGATCATCTTCATCTGTGCTATTTTACTTCCCAGGAAAAATCATCTGTACCCTCGGTTCCCAACCTGAGGTGTTTCCACCCCCTGGGAGTGTGGTACTAGGGTGTCAGGGGTGTAGCCTGGTGTAGGAGAAGAATTTATTTTGAATTGAGAGAGCACCTCACATCATCACATTCTGAAAATGTGGATGAAACAAATTTTTGGGAGTGTGAAAGGTCCAGGTGATTGCTTCAGACTCAAAAATGTTGGGAACCACTGATCTATACAGAGGCTTCAATTGTGTGGTTTTTCTGCTCAAGAGCCTTTTGCTATCAAATAACGATTTTGAAATATGTTGTGTCTCATTCTCTGGCCATTTGTTTGACAATCATGTATTAAAAACTTCATAATCAGCTAATTAGCTAAAATAAAACTATATCCGAAAGGAGTGGCTTTAAACAATAGCATCTTTTCATCTGACTGCTCAACTACAATGTAGCAAGCAACATGTATTCTCTTGGGTCCATTTGAAACTTTGTGGATAAAAAATTTCTTTTTACTTTAACAAATTATTTTCTTACGGGACAAGCTTATAACAAAACTAATTAAAAACAAAGGAAAATATTTATCATATTATTGGCAGGATTATCAATAATTTTGATCATTTCTTTGATGAAGGGTTTACAACACCTTTTAGAACCATCAGAAAATATTGATATACAGTGTCTGTGATACAGTGTCTGTGATACAGTATCAGCAACAACTGGTGTTGGAAGAACCTTGAGCATTTTGCTGTTGCTGTCAGTTGAGTGACAAGTTCCAGTTGACTTGAGTACACATCTGGGTACAATCCTGTGAAATATATCCTGCTGAAAAACCTCTTGTTTTCTCTAGAGCAAACAAGTACATCAATAAAACATAACTTTTAAAAAATAACAAACTGCCAAGCATGACAAATGATGCACATTATGTTCGTTATGTTTTTTAGTTCTTGAAAGAAAATAATGAAACTTTAATAGAATAAATAGTTTGAGTTCAACCAAGCATAGATTACACTCCTTCCTTATCTTAATAATTACCTAGCTTAATATATCTTGTTTTATCTTTCTAGTAATACAATATTATCAATATTCATCTTCAATAGTAAAATAGTAAATATGATTGCATGAAGATGTAAGTTAATGAGTTAAACAGTTTATTACTAATAGAACTGCTTATAGAACAATGTACTGAATTTGTTTATCACTTACTGTACTGATATTGCTACTCCTAACACCAAAATTTGCTTGATTCAAAAGTATTTCTACTAACTTAATCCTCTTTTTTAGTTTCAGTGCAAGTTTTAGTATTTGTATATAATTATTAGCTATTAGCAAGAAGAGATGCCACTTATTCAAACACAGTCATTCGATAATACATTTTACATATACATAATACAAATTCTTGTCTCTTTAGCCTTCTACCATCCTTGTATGCAATCTAAATTTTTTAATTTCATAAGTTATTTATCATGTTACCAATGCTGATTAGGTTACCTATTACCAGTGGGTGTCTCCCATGTCTTCGTGTTTGTCTACAGAATAAATCAGAATGTTATACCAAATTGAAACCTGTTATTCTCAGAAGTATGTCTGTATTATTACTAACAATAATAGCTTAGTCTGGATGTCCAATAAATATATCTAAAGACAATAACGAGGTTAATGTGTCATTAATATCGGAGAAAAATTAATATTTCTATCTTCTCACTATTAAAACATCACTCAGTCTATAGACAGTCAGTATTATTTTAGTACATTACAAGTTTAGAGACAAATTTAATTAACAGCAGTATAACACTTCTACGAAGTGATGCTATACATAAATGAAACCAAGCAGTTTTAACAAAGTAGACTTTTCAAAAGAGATGCTTAGTTGACAATACTGGCCATCATACCTAAAATACAAATGCTTCTAGTTTCTGGCAAGTTTCATTGAAAGAGAGATGCCAGGGGCAGGCTTGTGTCACAAGACTTCAACATTCGATAAAAAAATAAAAACTCAGGGTTTATGTGAAAATATTGCCACAAGATCTTGTCCATCATTTATTTACTTCTAAGATATAAAAAAAATCATTAAACAGTTGTGAAGGTAAGTACCAAAGAAAGTGAAAAACAATCAAACAAAAAATAGGGTTCATAGTAATCAGATTTTCTCCTGTTAATGGTAATTTTACAACATTAATATTGATTGAGGGATGTCCGTTCCGTACCACAAATATTGATTCTAATACAAATTAATAATATTTTTTTTTATTTCCAGTAAATTTAGTTGAACTGTCTGTTATGGAAAAAGCTCTCAGTTGTTTTTAACCTATTCAATCTGTCCATAAAGATCCCTTTAAAGGATCCTGAAGAATTCTTGTCTTGTTTTCATATTATTTATTTAACATCTATAAAACAAGTGTATATTGGCGAATGGTTAATTTAATATGCTCATCTAAAAGTACAGCTACCAAACACTTCTTCACTTATTTGTTGGAAATTGAATTTCCCCTCTCACTGACTGGATCCGAAATTAAAGAAATTTTCACTTTAGTTAATTTGTCAACCCATAATTTGTGTTTTTCTATGCTACTGTTCTATGTCAAATTCAAGAAAAAAAACTTGAAGACGACAATCTCCTAATTATTTCTCACTCCATAATATACCAGTGTTTCTGTAATTAGATTAGATGGAGATTGCATCATTTAACCCTTATTCATTGTAAATTATCTAGGAGAATAATTCTGCTCCAGGCTGACAGTTTCTACATTAAACTCAGTAAATATTGAATAAACTTCAATTACTTCCAGATCAGCTTCTCTATAAACTTCATTAGTAACTTGCTTATTTAATAATGAATCTTGATTATATTTTAATACTTTCAAATCTATATCTATTATATATAAATGGTATAAGTATTTCTGGTTTTGCTTAAAATCTACTCATATGCGTTTGTGCCACAGTTTACACCACAAAGACCAAATACCTATTATATATAAAAGGTAGAAGTTGATTCTTTCAACTGTACACATGAGTGCTTGTCATAAGAGTTCAGATCTCAAAAACCTTACCCAAGAATTCTATATTAACTTAGTTATTTATTGATAGATCCCTAATTATATAAAGACTTTTAAGTCTGTATCCATTATATGCATAATAAAAATGTAAAAAACATATGAACTAACAATCCAAACTGGAATCCAATAACCTCTTTCTGATGCCATAACACAGAAAATTCTGAAGAAGGAAGTAGGTCAGTAGACCAGGTTGTCAAGTTATTGAAAAACTCTAGATTAATTCCTCTATTTATTCAGAATTACGCGATATAAATTGGTCATTCTTATTAGATAAGCTTAACTTAATCTCCCATTATTTTGAGCAGGAGGAGTGCTGCTGACACATTGAGATGTTGGTTGGTTAGAAAGAAACAGATATTGATTTTCTGTCAAATCAAACATATTACAAAATAATATATAGATGTATATGTAGGACTTATATATATCTTGCCTTGCAGCAGTAAAGCTAAATTTGGATTTCCTTACTTTCAGGGAATGTGAATAAGGCAATGTTTATTTTTATCAATATCCAAGTGTCCTTGCAGCAATAGGCTAAATTTCCTTACTTTAAGACATTGTTTCAGAAAATACGGGGAAGTATATCTTAAAATAAATCATATCCATTTGGCCTTGCAGCAATGGGCTAAATTTGGATTTCCTTACATTCAGATAGTACAAATAAGGGAATATACAGAACCATACATGAAAGTGTATCTGTATCTATGAAAGTGTATCTGTATCTATGAAAGTGTATCTGTATCTATGAAAAGGTAACAGGCCTTGAATAAGAAAGTTAAATCTGGATATTCTTGAGGTATACTCAGGACTGTGTAATTCACATGTGGATAGTTGAACATTTCAACTGTTAAAGTTGACTACCAGATTTCAAAATATTACTAGAAAGTAAAAAAACTAGCAACTGACAGCATTTGACAGCAACTGCAATTTTCAGTTAGAACTATTTACCTTCAGAAAGTGTTATTAAAGTAATGTTAAAAAACATACATGTAACTTTACAGATAAAAAAGTTATACCTTCACTTTCTAAAAAAGATGTAGAAATATTTATCAAGTTTAGACAATCACTCTTTAAGAAACTGTAAAACAGCATCAACCTTTGATTTTTATAAATATAGTATCCATTGTGGACTTTAATTACCTCAAAATGCAATATGTACAAACTTCAAAAGAATCTGAATTGATTCTAAAGGATAAGACATACTTTAAAATCACGAGATGTGCTAAAGTGCATTATCTAATAAAAAGAAAGAATATTGTAAGAGGCTGCTAACAGAAGACTTGAACCATTGGAACCAATTTCAATTTTAACACAAGCAATCTTAAAATCATTGCATGGAAATGAAATGAAGTTGCAGTAAAAGAAGCGAAGTAATTAAATAGAGCGAAAGATTTCTGACTACCCTTCACCCCAATTGATGAGTTTTAAATCCTAACATAATGAACCATCTCATTCTGTGTCATGACGTAAAAAAAACTTCTTCAGAAATCCTTGAAAATTAACCTTTTCTTCAGCGATCAAATAGAGTGAACTGATTCCATTTTCCATTTGATCAAATCTTGGCCATTTCTTTAAAAAACTAAAGTCTTATTGGAGGAGGCTAGAACACGAAATTCCCATTTTTCAAATGAAAGAATTTTATTGCACGATTCTAAAAGTTTTATTGAAGGCCAATTTACCCTGATCTCCCTCGAGTTTTATGAGATTTTGACTCCAATGAGTAGGTTGCTTGGTTTATGAGATGTTAGTTTTAGTTTTCTAGTAAATTTGATTGATAAAGTACAGTATGTGAAGCTAGTAGAGGTCATTGTGGTAATAAAGAGGGTGTATTTCTGTTTGTTGTGCTGAATTGAGTATATCAATGATGAATACAAATCACTCAATTGCACCATGTTGATTTTTTCAATATAAGAATAAATCTTTAACAGAGTTTTCTAATATGGAATATAACTTGTGATTATCTTGGTGGAATTCTCCACCATGTTCCACAGCATCCAAATATTTGGTCAAGTTACAAGGCTGACAAAGAAGAAGTGTCTACTGATCTGAGCAAAATTTCCTTAAATGCAGGCTGTGTGAATTTGCTCATCCTTGTTAGTCAAATCAAGAGCAAGAAAGTAGGACATAGTACTCTGAATAAATTCTATGTTTACAGTTCCAAGGTTTTTTTGAAATATCTAAATGATAAACATTATTCTGAAACATCTACCACTATGCTATTTTGTTTTTCGTCCCACTGTGCAAAATGCAAAATGACAGTGAGTTTGTTAATTCTGTATCACACCTTACCTCTGTTTATTGTCAAATGGGAACATCCTATTTCCAGCATTAAACTATGACCAATAGAAAGCATCGAACTCTAAGAGCCCTGCTACTCCACAAATGTTAACAGTTTTTCAAGTAAATCTGAAAGAGTCATCTAGTATAAAAACCTAATATGCTGGTGGGTGTTTGAGATTAAATACAAGCTTTGTTGTCTTCATTATACTAAGATAATAGAACTAAAAACAGTTAATAACAATATTATGATTTAATAATGTTTTATGTGAGCTATTTTTCTAGTGCTTGAAGACTCCAGTTAGATTTTATGCCATAATTATATCCCAGAGTTAACCATTTACAGCATGCGAGTCAGGAACTATACAACTGTTATTAAATCAGTTAAAATACTGGTTGTTTTTTCTTGGCAAATTGAAGTAGAATTGTCTGCAATCATATGATTTTTTACCAAGAGCAAGTTTAACTTTATTGTCACCATTGTAAGAAATATTACCAAAAATATACTTATCTCCATTGTGAAATTGTGAAAAGAAAAGAGGCTGGCCCCCCCCCCCCCTCCCACTTTTTATCAATTTACATAGCCTGTGGCCCCCCTGAAAAAATTTTGTGGCCCCTGCTCGGCCCCCTCAACTTAGGTTTCTTAAAAACGCCACTGAATTCAATGTCTCTTTGATTGAAATTGTTCAAATGAGCCATAGTTGATAAATAAGTTAACATGGCTGGGGAGAAGGGGGGATCCAGGGTTTGGATATTTCCTTCAGACTGCGTATTCTCGAAATAATCTAAGCACTAGGATGTCCTCAGGTTTTAACTTCTAACATTGTTTCTAGGATATCCTAGCTCTAAGATCGTTTTGAGAATACATGGCCTGATTACTCAACATGTTATTCTGTCATCAGGTTGGAAGGGCTGTAATAAAAAATGCCGTTATTTGGTACCGGTATTCTATCTTTGATTCAAATGAGAGATATGTAATGTATGTAAAGTTTAACTTAAAATACAATACTGAAAGATGGATCTTGGTTTTATTTTCAACCTGTAAAACAACATTAATTTTGATTATTTGTTAATTTGTAGACACATTTATCTTTTTATCATCAAGATAAATTATCTCTTAACATAGCCCTATGGTGAAATCAATGACAAATTATATTACAATTATTAAACTAATGCTTAAATTGAAAAATCTTTAAAAAAACTGACAAGAAAGTATACTGTCTTTAATAACTTCTTTCTTATGTAAATGTGGGAACCAAATTAATCCAATCTTAAGAACATTCTACCATGAAGGTGTCCATAATCAAACTTGTTATTAGCATATAACATTACTTTTAAAGTGCTTGAAACATCAGAAAGTTTGTTCTTAAGCCTTCATCAACATCCAACTATAATATCAGTCTTTCAGTTTATAAATCAAGAAAAAGTGAACAGGCAGGTGCACAGGAGCATATGACTCAATATTCTATATCACATTCTCTGTTTTTGATTTATCAGCATTTCATTTTTATTGATTTCTCATCCAATTGTCATCTTGGCCAGTCTTGAACCAAGTCAGAAGCTTTCTGAATCCATTGTTATGAATGGAGCAAACCAGACGGCCAAGTCAAAGACAATAAATAATGGCAGTATATCATTTCATATTTTCATGTATATCATAATGTTAGCTCCTATATTTAACTGCCCATAGCCTTTCCTATATTTAACTGACCATAGCCTTTCCTATATCTAACTGACCATATAACTTGAAGAGTATTAAGATTTCATAATTTCATGTTGTTCCAAGCTATAGTCAGCAATTCTACCATATACACCTTTGATACAGCTAGTTTTATCTAATGTTGGTGCTTCATTGATTTTGCAGCCTTAAGACTGTAGATATTAGTTTGGTAACGAATATCTATACTATCAATTCCCAAAGTCACCTCATTTGAAATATATTATCTAAATAAAATAAAAAAATGAATATTGCAAAAGCAATTTTTGGTATACATGTGTGGATGTCTTATTTGTGCTACCGAAATAATATTCAATTTCCATCTTCTAATAAAACTAATACAGACAATGTTTTTAGAGCAGCCTCTACTATGTATAACAAAGTTCTTGTATGTGAGAAAAGTTTCCCAAATTTAGGAACTGAACAACTGGCACGGTCATTAACTTGATTCAAAGTGGAATATTTTAGTAGCAGAAGTGGGATTAATAAACTGAAGGATATTGACTTCTTCTAGAGTTGGTTAATTCCTACAATCTATTGACTGGATGCCGGAGATGAAGGGGTATTGATGATTGACCAGACGCGTGTCTAAAACAAACATGACCTTCCGTCCCTGTGTTGATTGGTAGTAATATCTTTGTCAGGAACATTTATTACAAGATTATTGAGTTAATAGAATTTTTGACAGAGACTTGATTCTTTCTCAGTCAATATTTGATTGTCCTAACTATGGGCAGATCCTGAGTTTTGGTTCAGATTGGTTCATTTGAGCATATAACTGTTATAATATCACTATACTACATGTGAGAACATCTCTGGTAGCTGTGCTAGATTTTAATGCTCAAAGACTGCTTGACAAAATTTTTTTTAGGTATATACAATTTAGAAGTTTCTGTCCAGTGTTTTTTGAACTGTGTATCCCGACCAATTTCAGCAGATAAAAGAGCTTCCTCATGAAAAAAATAAATTTCAAATATATACTTGAAAAGATCAAATCCTGCGAGGAACAAGGAAACAATCCACATGCCATGCAGAAGCTTTGTAAACATCTTCCAGAATACATCTACAGCTTTCATTAAAATGAGAATACACAGAATGTAAGTAATATGGGGAACGAAATAGAACCAAAAGTACGGAAGATGCAGAAGAACAGCTTCTTGAATAGGTTTAAGGTTTTTACTCATTACAAAAGCTTTCATTGAAATGATGATACACAGAATGTAGGAAATAACAGGAACGAAGTATGTTGAAAGGAAACTAGGTCATATTAGGTCAAATCTGTAAGAAATGACATGAAATCACCATAAGATGAGTTAATTGGAATTTCTTGACGATCAAAATTGACAACGAAAATCAACGCTGAAACAAATTTCTCTCGGAGCCAATAAACAGGTCTAGAAATATTGGTAAAACAAGCCAGAAGGCAGGATCCTGTGAAACTCATACATCACAAATAATCCTTTTATCAATTTCCATATAAGGATAATGGTTTTCGATTACACCTTTTTATTATGTTTAGTGAAGATATTTATGTTCATTGTGACCTGGAAGTCAATGTTAAATGTGATCAGTATTGGAGGATGTTGGGATTGAACAAATATTATAAACTAATATTAAACTATTTCTTGTTTCCTTGTTGATTGACCTGAGATTCTACCACCTATTATTAAAATGATATGTGTGGTATTTCTGTGTTCTATAAATGCTTTTGGAAAAATGATGCCGCACAAGGACCTGTTGCAAAAAATCTACATAACCTATGATTCTATTACAATTAGAAAAGGGGTTAAAATGGGTATTCAATAAAATTTTTATTCAATATTATATAAAAAAGTCAGTTAAAGTTATGATCCTCAACTTGAAAACGGAAGCTACTTTATAAAGTCTGACATCGCTAGTCCCCACTTGTATCAATACTTATCTATTTTGAAAACAAAAATTGATACGTCCAAGTTTATTCTATTAAATTTCATTCCTTAAAGGGTTAAAACCTCTATCTCTTACATTACACACATAATTTTTCTAAGTAAAGAATTTTGAAATAAAACCACATAAGTGGTAATAGTAGGAGTTTTGAAAAAAACAGGAAGTGCATTATATTTTCGTTTGTTTTTAAAAAGAGTTTCTGATTTTGTATAAAAGAGTTCTAACATGTGAGAACCTTATAGAACATATTTTAAGCAAAACCAAACAAGTTAAAAGTAAAGTGCACCAAATTATACCACCATAGTGGTGAAATCAGCTGTGTTACTCTTTTGATTACTTAATGATAAACATTTTAATTACCATTACTAAAATAGCTGAAATAATCTCTGATCAAACCAACATGGTATCAGTTTTTACCAATATCTTAATATATCTTGATTCATACCAGAAATTTAACAGATATTGTGGTACATAGTGTACAGCAAGGTAAATTTACTTAATTGTATGCAGTTCAATGTGTTTGTTTGAGCTTAAAGATAAATGCCTGTGAATTTTCCAGCAAATAAGTTAAAAAATAGTTTGGACTTATATGGATATAGTTGTCCAATCATTTGCTTTAACGGCTGATTTTCATGCTACTTATTTTAGTGGAGCATTGCATTTTACCAATATGTAAGCAATCAGAAAAATAAACTAAATATATCTGTTTCTGTTAGAAATACTCTCAGAGTAATTATTCTATTGACTTCTGTTACTAATTGAGCCACTTCTGATAATTTTCTTAGTTTCACTATAAAATGAAAAACTAATTGGAATATTTCAAAACAAGTTATATATTTATCTCTTACAATCTTAACTTAAAGAAATTGAAACAATTTTAAACAAACTTAATGCAACACTTTTTTCTATAGACCTTACTATTTTAGCCAACTGGATGGTCATAAACAGCTTAGGTGGACAATCAAAATTTTGCTGTGCAAAAGAACATGAGCACTGATAGAAACTTTTCAACTGCCTTTTTTCATTTGTCAATTCTCCTCAGACTTAACTCATGCTGCAAGTTTTTAACAGTTGTTGAAAATCCAGTTGATCTCAGAGTCATTCCATGGGTAAACCTTATTCTCTCTTTATACCTCTTTGTAATTATATTTATATTTCTAAACTGACCATAAGACCAGTGTATCTAACTTACTGTCTGATTCTACAAGAAATGTATTGAAAAAACTCATCTAAACCATATGCCTATGTCCTGACAAAATTTATCTTATTGCACACTGCATGGCATTGCCCATACTCATCAGTCTGAACTGGTGCAAAAAGGTAGGATGTATAACTCAATTATATTTCATTTCATTTCTTCTGAACCAGACAACAATATTATTTATAACTTTCAAAGAAACTTAACTTTAAATCAAGGAAAAAAAAAAATTAAATTCTTGGGTCTAATTGAACCATTACAAAACATCACAGCTTGTGTTTAAAATCTGTTAATTGAGTCTAATTAACGATATCTGCCAACTGTATTACATATAGGTAATTTCCTTCTTATCTAGATAAAAATTATACCATTGACGTAAACTTGTTTTGTACAAAAGTGAAATTTACCAGCATGCTATAGAAATTGGTACCATGAGTCAAAGAGATTCTCTGAATATGATAAACATTTGGAGATTTAAACTGTAATTTGTTCTTGTATATTTGAAATTGATTAAACACCATGATGTGTTAACATTACAAATCTACATTGTCTTATATACAATTCCATTTGGTAGGCTTACATGGTAGATGTATATTGTGCTGTTTCCAGACTTCAGGCTGGTACCACACACTATCTGTCGTACAGCAGTCTGACATTACAAAACTATCCTTGTTGCTTGTCCAAAATAAAATTGACCAAGACATTTATAATTATATTTCGCTTGATTTTAAAAATTAAAGTTGTTTAATAACTCCCCAAAAAATCAAAACCTTGCTTGTATACTTGTAAAACTTTAGTTAAAAGCAAAATTTAAACTTGTATAAAATACTTTGGTTCAAATATTTTAACATAATCTTCCTTGTAGATCTTCCACCTCATTAGCCATCCTCATTACCCTTAGTTCACTATGAGTAATTCACATCAGTGTTCAGCCATTTACTAAATAATTTACCTTAATTTACGATAATTTAATGAACAAGGGAGTTAATTTGACATGAGAGAGAACCTGTTTGTAAAATCCTGGACTAAAGAATGTAAAATAACCATTAATTAAGATGTTTGTGTTCAGCATTCGAAGTCCATTAACCCAGAAAGTAAATTGTCGAACTTTGCTTACTATCATCTTCCAGTTGATTTTTTCTAAGATAACCACAACTTCCAAAATTACTGAGTTTTTCTAGATCATTAGGCCAAATTTGTTAACATTTTTCACTTGAATAGAGTTTCAGAGCTGAAAGAACTGGTTTACTTACAATCCATTTCCACCTATTTTTTCCTGAAATAAAACTATTCAAAAATCCTTTGAAGATCAGTGAAATGAATCTTAACATCACAAAAATATGGAGAAAAATTCTGTCTTACTATGGTATATCTCTTGAGAGTTTGAGATCAGATGTTGATTGGCAAAAAGTGATCCAAACTTTAGTGTTGAGTAACCTGTTTGAACTATAAGAATCAACAACCCCTCATTATGTGCAGCTAGATATTATTTGATGCCATGTGTTCCAGAGAGAGTAAGTATAACATGTCTAGCAGACTACTTACATTGTTCACCTTGAAGAACAAATAAGGATGTAAACCAACCTAACTAGACTACAATAATCAAGGATTCTAGTGAACACACCTCATTAAGTGTAGCTAGAAATGTTTCTGTTGTCACGTGATTTAGACAAAGTAAGTATGCCATGTACATAACTTTAATCTTGACTCTTAAAGATGGGTTTCCTTATTTTTTAGTGTCAAATTAAGGAAACTTTTTGTTTCTAATGAATTATCATGTATTCTTAATCACATCATTATGTTTTTATTACATATAATTAAGAGTCTTAACCAATCATCAATGTCAGTATATGTACAATCTGGGCAAACAACAAAAAGACTTTTTAACCAGTCACACGAGTTTTGATCAGTCACTCATTAGAATTCTGCTGGTAATTCTCTTCTAATTTAGCTAATTATGAATTAATCATGGACATATGAGACAAAGTGGTATTTACTTTCGCCTTTACTTTCTATTCATATAAGTATTAGCATAAATGAAAATAAGGGAACCCATCTTTAAAGCAGGTAGCAATGGTAGTCCAAATTAGGATGTTGAGTAACCTGACCTATCTCTGAAAATCAACAACAAAAAAACAGCCGCCTTCACCTCATTATTTCTCATCAAAACATTCATTAATATCTCAATCAGTTAGCTTTCTTCCTTTTACTTTCTTTCTATCAGGTTTCAAAATAAAATACCTTCTCAGAAATAACACCTTGGTATCAGTAGTTTGCAACATGGCTGTTGATTTGTCTGTAGTTACCAGTCATACATTGTTTATCTCACATATCCCTTTTGAAAAACTATACACTTCAGATCAGAAGTGGTTTCAGAGAGAGAGAGTGCTCACATTCTGTTTAAAAGATGCTAACTTCACCTTTGAATTGAACAAAATGTTAAATAGAACACCAGAACCAAATTGCAAAAAAACTACTTAAGTTTGGATGAGGGTATTGTAATCCATCCTGGGATCATAACCTTTAGTTTCATTCATAAGATAAAAGATGTAAATAAATGTGGTAAAGCATTGATTTGGTGTGTTATATACTTACGTTATCCTAACCTCCTTATCTGAATAAAAACCTTCCAGAAGTAGCTGTCCTGGAGACACAGGTTACACAGTTACAGGTGTCCGCAGCATAAGATGAGCACTAGACAACTAATGCATTAAAATCTATCACTGTATATTGCCCTTTCATACTTTAATTTTGACATCCTTATTTGAATAAAGCCCTGGAAGTTAAAACCCAATATGTTATATTTCCTGTATGTTTATTAACAAGATTGAAAATATAAAAGAATTATTGTGTTTAATGTAACAAATCTCATGAAGGTCTCAATTGTTTTAATAAATATAATTATGTACTTTTAACTCAAATAAATCAATTGTTTAGATTTTGACTCTATTGCTATTTGCTTTTGAAATTTATTTCATTGATACTGCCTTTTTTTAGGGCTTTTGTAGAGTCCAATAGTCTAACTAGGAATATAAAAAAACCTCTACTGGAAATTCTCTACAATGCTGCATATAGATATAATATCCTCCCATCACTACTCACTTTACATATTCACTAGGATTTCAAAAGCGTAGATTTCTTTCAAAACATTTTGCACCTTTACAAACCAATCCCTACAATAGCTTCTATTCTATTTAAAACATTCCATGTATTTCTTCAGTCTTGGAAGATTTTCAAAAAGCCATTTCATACTTATCTTGGTTTTAATCTCTTACAACTGAACCAATCTGCACAACTCTAAAGGTAAGTTTTTTCTCATTGGCTTATTTTTTTGTCAGCAGTATCAATGGATAGTGTTAGTGTATACACATTAGGAATATGTTTGGGGTGGGAAAGGTTTGGAACCCTAAGACCGAAACAACCAAGATTTTAAACAAAAAAATTTGTACTTCAAGGAAGGTTAATTCAACAGTTCTATGTTCTATTTCTATAAAGTTTCACAATCGAGTCAGTAGATCAGTAGTAGTACTAATGATGGACTAACAACTAAGACTGAAAGATAATTTCACAGTTTACTTGGCACAATAAAAATATCAATAATACATGTGTTTAATCTTTACTATCATCATAAACTATTACAAACTTCCTCTATATTCGTTATAAATCTTTATATTGGTTTTAAAATACATGATAGCAGGAATTGGTTGTATTTACTGGTCATGTCTAAATAAAGCTACAACATGACTATGTACTTTCAACAATAAACATTTTACAAGGCTTATGTACAACCATCAGATACTCTCTCAATATTTTAGTTATAAAACTTGATAGCAGGGTTTTAGTTTAGTTGTATCTGCTGGTCATGTCTAAATAAAGCTACAAAATGACTGAGTTCTTTCAACAATAAAAATTTTACAAGGCTTGTGTAGAATTACTGTGTATCATTAACTACACAGATACTCTCTCAATATTTTATTTATATAACTTGATAGCAGGGTTTTAATTTGGTTGTATCTGCTGGTCATGTGCAAACAGGTGCAAAATATGTACAATTGATACAATGAAGATATTGAAAATACTTGTGTACTAATATCATAAACTTCCTTTATTTGATATTTCAGTTAAAAATCTTTATACAGCTTTGAAAGCACATTCTCACACGGTTTTAATTTGCTTGTATTTGCAAATCATGTCTAAATACAGCTCAAAATATGATCATTCTTTTATTTATTCCAACATCATAAATATAAAAATAGAAAATCTGAAATACAGGGCTTTAGATTTTGATGTATTTGGCAGGAACTTAAAGTTATATTTCAGCTTTGATAAGAGCTTCACATGGTCCTCAGGGGACAATAGTGCTTTAAATAGGCTAGTAAAATATTACATTAGATATAATTATATAACATATGAATATTTTATAAGAATTATGATTAATTACATTTATATGGAGATAGAAATATGATTTTATAATAAATATGATTAATTATCTTGCATTTATAACCACCATGATTTATTTATATTGTGGTTGTTAATAATGATATCTGAATTCTGATTTATTGTGTAGGCCTACTCATTTAATGATCAATTCTTAGCAAGGCGGTTGATTTAAACTTTACTCATTTAAAGAGATTTTGATAAAAAACTTAAAGAATAGTCTCAGACTTTTGCTATCTCAGGGTCAGCCAATATCTTGGCCCTTACTTCATAAACAGGGCTAAGAAATAGTATGCGGTAATGCCTGTTAATTTAAACTTTCTCCCATTTCTTTTAGAAGATTTCAAAACTTTTTGACACAAAAATTATAAATCAATTTAGTAGCTGTTTGGCCTCCACTCACTGAGTAGTACTAAGGGAGCTGTTCTTCAAAAACTGTTACAATAAGAATTTGTACATGTTGAATTTACATTTAGAAATACAAGACTAATTACAAAATGGAATGCAAGATTTTTTTGAAACAGGCGCTCAGAGCTTGTACATATAAAACAATTAACAGTACTTTGTGAAGCAATCACATACTCCCCTTTAATTTTCAGAGAATTTAAAGATAAAATAAACCATTCTGAAAGCAGTAATTTTTTTCTCCACTTTAATGTGTCATAATCTACTTTCATTTTAGCCTCATCTCCAATTTCTTCACCTCATCTACCTTTCTATTATAACAAAATCATAAAATAGTCAAAGTGTGAAGATTTCTACAGAATCTATTAGTTGGTTAATTACTAAGCTCTCCTTCGACCAATCTAAATTACCCTCGACCAATTTGAATTATTTTTTCATATTCTGATGATGTATGTCAGTAATGGATTTTCTCAACATGATGCTTGGTCATAAAGATCTTTAAACACCTTCAAATTGAGGTGTTGATAGCCTATTTAAATACCAAATTGAAACTTTTTATACTTTTTCTTTTAGGAAGATGTTCATAGGTATTTTGAAGGCAAAAATACTGGAAAATTTTGAGGTGTTTGATATTGAAAAATAACTCTTCAATTTATGGTATTTATAATACAAAAGAGAATTTTTGCTTCCCCACATTTCAATATGCATATTTATATAAAGATACTAATTTATATATACCGCTGCATGTACTTCAAGTTGTAACATTTTCAATATCTTTAAGCCAATCTGCCATACCCTGTCTTTTTGGATCTCTATAGTTTTATAATTCCCCACCTTTACACCTTTCCAGAGACTATATACAGCTCATGTACCCCAATTCTTATCCTTATTTCTGAAAATTTATGTTCTAAATAACTGTCATTTTGAAGCATTTGTCATACATGTCTGGCAAATATAGCTCAATTAACACACATATTCTTTTGACCACTGATTATATTTAGACAATATTATGTAGGTTGCTAGACAAATTTCTACATGAACATTTAAAAATACAGACATGAAAACATCTGATAACAATTTAACGATTTTAAATTCACTGAGATAATTTCGATTCGCTAGAAATATCAAAGCGAGAGAACATTTAAATACGAAAATAATCAATGCACTAGCAGAACTCTCTTGGGTCTACTAGGAGAGGTTTAGAATAAATAGAACTTACCGATTCTAATACAGCCTGGCAATCCAACTTCCAGAATAACACAAAATAATTCCAAAGTACATACAACCTAATCCAAAATACACACCAAAGTTAATTCACTCAGTCACAGAAATTTCCAGTGAACATTATCCTATAGGATTGACACCACAATAGATTTCACAGAAAAATATTCCTTAACAGAAATACACCTTTACTTTAACAAATTCCATGAAAATCCCCCAAAAAGACCACAGTTTTACTGAATTATGCTCCTTTTATTCATTCACACTGAAACGCAAAGAGTTCAGTCACACGACAGACCGGCAAGTATTCTTAAAACACTCCATTCACTTGAACATTCCACGCGACAAGTAGCTTGTAGAGTATATTGGCATTTTAGGCTAATACACTATTGGTGTGTATGTAATGTATTGGTCTATTGTATGTATACATTCACAGCATCAGGTTTTTAAATTACAATAACATAGCTATTGTACACATTCCCCAGGGTTAGCTGATAGATTATTGTTCTATTTCTAGTAATGCACATTAAATGCACAAACTGAAAAATAAGTTATGCTGAGCACATGTTTTTCTTTTATATTTTATTTTCATAGATCTTATTGTATAGTTGTAGAATTATACCTAAATACACATGAAATTTCGGAGCAGATATTCCTTGCTGTATTTTGTATCATTAGTTAAGCACACATGGACAGTAAACTGATCTATATTATATTAACTGTAAAACAAGCATATGAATTTCTCTAATACAAAATATCATTCTTATACATTTTGTCAGTATATCTTCATAAACCTGTCGTTAGTCAAGAAATACACTATCAAATACAACACGGCACACGTTTAAAATATATTTTCCATACAATAACAATTCTACAGTTTTAATGCACTTTCCTGATTCTACACATGTTAAACACACAGGTTCATTTAATACACATGTTTTTGCCGTTTATTTCAACGTGAATGCTCATGAAAGGCAATTTTTTTTCACCTTCAGATTGTTTTAGCATCAAAAGATATAAGACCCTTCATCTTGGGTTACAATTTTATAAAAATTTTCTTGAATAAACTTTGAAAAGGTGCTGAACTTTAAAGGTGGATTTTCCTCTAAAATGTCATCTAAAAATAAGCTTTGATATTTTTCTCTTCAAACAATCTACATGAATCCATACACCACACTGTTTCTGGTTGTAAACAATAAGCAATATCTATTTAATCAGAAAGTTATTTTATAACCATACTCCTTTCCACCATTTATAACATACAATCCAATGATATCAATATTTGTCCTTGAACCTTTCACATTATCTTGATGACATCAAAATTAATTTCATGTCACATTCTGATTTTTTTGCACATATCTACACCTAGGCACATTCCATCTAAATTAAATGCAACATTGCAACATAGTTCCAATATTTGAATTGTCGCTTGAATAAGTAGATAAAGTGTTAAAATTGATATGATATTAATTCTATTATTCAAACATTTCATCCAGTTGATCATTTACTGCAAACTTCTTCGCAAATTTACACCCACAAGTCAAAATATTTTGAAATTCTAATAGCTCTTTTAATAATCGAGAATTTTTAAGTTATTTTATAGCTTCACAGTAAATTAACACCATTTCCTTTCCAAAAAATTCTCGTTAAAAGTCACTGTACATCATAGAAAACATCAACGTTACAAATAATAATCCAGCACGAGCAATTTACGCCTACATTTTCAAGCCTGAGTGAGCATCAATTAACACATTTGTCGTAATATCATTTCGCGTTTCACACATTCAAGCAAAAAGTTGTTAAAATTTAACTAAGGCTAATGATGTGCTAATTTACTGCTGTATCAAACTAAATCTTCATTACAGTTCAAAGCAAGCACATAAGTTATAAATCTCAACTAATTAAAGAGCAGGGTTGCTAAGGAAGTCCTCTTTCCTGGTTCCTGCAATTGAAATATGATTGGCTATAATTAATGGCAACATATGTGATAATGGTTTATCTACAGGAATGTCAGTATTAATTTTCTACTGATCGCCACCCTTCATTAACTTCAACTTAATTCTATAAAGTTATTTCATTTCATTTCATGAATGCTAATTCAGTTAATCATCTTGATTAATTTTTTGCTAATAAAATATCAGTGATGTCACTCAGACAGTTGTCAAAGGAACAAAACAGTGTAAGTTTCAATAATTTTGGCTATTGATAGTAAGGTACATAAAAAGTTTCAGCAAATCAATACTTGATAGTTAGTATAGGTTTTACCAAGCCATGCTAAGATCCTGCCAAAAAGAGCCATCTTCGATCAAACAAGTGATATCATATTCTGAAAACTGCTTTATGAATGTCAACTGAATACAAAGTTAATGTCAAGACGGATAATAAACAATAAAGCTATTTTTATTTTTATTAATAAACAAAACAACATCCTTAAAACATGTTTGCTTTATTATTTAATCAATAGAAACTTCTTACTTAACTTTTTACCACCCACTAGAGAGTCTTAATAACATCTTATTTTCAAAGTTTCTTTTGTTTAAGTCATATTATTGATTTTTAAATATTTAAATCAAAATCAACTTCCTTAACAAATATTGAACACCATTCAGAATTTTTTTTAATAGGTTGACAACTTCATTTCAAGTAACATATTTTTTGTGTATGTCAGCAGCAATCCTTGAACACATGCTTGACTGATTCATAAACATGATTATTTTTTCAATAAATTCTTGAGGAAATTCAATTCTCACCTCTATGTTCAACCTTTTAAATTCTGTCTATTCTGCACCAACAAAAACACAACATCCACTTTTTTTTCTCTGCCGTCTTTGCGATTTGACTTTCTGTTGGCATTTAATGTACTTGACATAGTTCTTTTTTCTAGTTAACACATTCTTCACTCAAAAATCAATATCCAGAACTACAAATTAACCATCACGTGCCGGCTCAAAGTCTTTCTGAAGAAATCAAGTGCAGAAGACGCAAAAACCGTTCCACTTTCAATTGAAACATTAAATTAAATTTCGTAAGAAATTTCTAACAGATCTCACATTTATTGAGCAAAGTCTACATGAAATAATTGTGAGTTTAATTCTTTTAGAAAATTAATTTTATGTTTTTTTTAACTTTGAATAAAAGTACAAGTCTGTAAGTCATCAAGTTGTATCTTCTGCAATGTTTCTTTTGTTTCACCAGTGAGTTATTGCTGCATGTTCTCACTCAAATCTCTGATTAGTTCTTACTTTCATCAAAGTTTCAACACACTTCAATTGGCTAATTTCATTCAAACTTGTTTGAACCTAAAAAGATAAAGAAAGGATAATGAAGTTTTATTTTTTTTTTATTTGAAAGAATATAAATCTAAATTGATGAACTGAGTGTAATCTGTGAAGTCAATCTAGGTAGGTAGAGTGTACTGGGTAGAAAGCACACGCCACAGTTAACTTCAGTTAACCAAAACATTACATTTTTTTTCTTTTATAAGAGTCTTGACATATAAATAAGCTGCAGAATGCAAAACTAGAGTTGATTGAAGCAGACAACTGAACTGAGGCCTGGTGGCTTTGTGAATCTCTTACATCTTAAAAGATCCAGTAAAAAGCTGTGAGACTCTTTCAAAATGTGGCAATGCTGTGTAGCCGTCATAATTGCAAGCCTCTCATGAAACGACTGAGAGGGTTCTCCTTTACAAAAAAAATAGAATTGATTTGATGCATTCTGACACAATGGGAAAAAATTATATTTTTAAATTTGTTAAAAATAAAGTTGGGGTACAATTGGAGATGTTAACCATTTTGCTGCCACTGTTACTTCACAAACATCAACATAACCCACTAGCTCATATAAACAATAGACAATATAAACATAGGAATGTTGAAACTTTAGTACACAGTGATTAAAAGACAAATCTAACAAAATTAAGTGTTGATGAGATATGAGAGGTAATTTCCAATTTAAAACAAGAGTGTGGGTCACAAAGCTAGAATTTTTTTGGTAATGGGAGGAAACAAGATTATTTCACAGGTTTTTTTATGTAGTTATAATTTTCCATATCATTCCAACTTGTATCAAACCCAATAACTCGAAAAATCAATACATTGGATGATTTTAAATTTATCTAACAGGAAGGAAGTTTCATGATAAACATTGATATCTAAGCTAGTAATCATTGATATTGTAACTGGAATTTTTCTCTATGTTACGTGATATAGAGGATTCACTCACAGTTTTCAAGATTAAAAACTATATTCTGTATTAATCTACAATATGGTTTTCATGCTCTGTATCACAAGTAGTAATTTATCCATCAATTTTTCTCTAATATCTTCCGTTTAAACAGATTAGAACATAAACATGAAACTTTTACATGAAATTTGAAATATATAAATCAATATTATGTCAATCAGGTAATAACTCAAGCAAACAGAAATGACTTCAGGATTTTTGTTTTTATCAATGTTATTACAAATAACCAATAAATGTTAACTATCTAAAACATTTTACTGTAAATGTTACAAAATAAAATAAATATTTCTTATTTCTTTTAAAGTCATTTTATAAAAATATTATTTTTTCTCATGAAATTTACATCCAAAATTATATAAAGTTAATATCTTTTCAAAATTCATTCCTACATGTATAGGCCTAATCAATAAGTTTTATATTAAGACATAAAATCTTATTTAATTTTGCGTAATAAAAGAATGTGGGTGTAAAGAGAAATCTGTTTAAAGGTCACAGGATGGAATATTGATACAATGTTTCAACTACTCATAGTGTTAATCAACAAAAATTTAATACAATTTCTTATCAACAAACTCTGAAAACTTTAGATTGCTTGTCTTTGTATGCAATGCTCAGATTGTTAGCAAGTCCAGGAGAACCACGCCACAAAATATAAAAATAAAAACACTTCACATACACATTCTAACAGAATTATCTATTATCAAAAGTATCCAAAAAAAGAACTTGAAGACATAATAGCAATTAATTCAACAGCCTTGTAATAAAATAATAGAACTGTTAGTCGAATATGAAATAAGTAACTGATTATGCACTACATATTTGCATTTAGATAGAAATGTCTAAAATTTCAACAATACAATCTTGATAATTGCATAAAAGTCAGAGAATATGAAATCTTCTACCAAAGGTTACTATTATGTAATTCCACTGAGACCAAAATCTAATAAATATTGATTGCTATAAACTGATTGACTAAAAAAGACTGGCACAATTACTACCTTTTCCACAAAACAGAAAAATACATTTTGATTATCTGTATTTTCTATTAACTTACCACGCACTTGATTATTGCATCCAAAATAGATACTTCTGATTGGACGTATTGACACTCATGGTGGCCTAGTCAGTTATACCTTTGTTGGCTAATCTGGCAGGGCCAAACATTAATAACATTTTGGAGGAGATAGTATTTCAGGCAGGGTCTGATGCTGAAGATGCTTCCTATTAATAACCCATGACCACATGGTCTGGTTTCCTCCCACCAGTGGTACAGCTTGACATTGAGAGTCAATTGGACAAAAAAACTAGACCTTGTTACAGACTATACCCCATAAGAATTATCCTTTGACAGAAAACAATAAGACAAACAATAATATTCAGTTACCTTTGTGCATGCATTTCTTTAAAATGACATTATAACGACATACAAGTATTTCTTCTGTAAGATTCTGTTTCTGAATTGAGTCATGAAAAATTTATAATGAAGACACAATGTAACAGTCTCTATTATTTAACACAGAAAAATAGTTAAATCATTTATATGATCATTTCAAGACACTAGGGTTAAAAAACTAGTGTCAAACTAGTGATCAAATCGAGTGTGAAGAGGCTGATAATACCAAATTTTCATGTATTCTTTTCGATTTTTGTCCCAAGATTTTCATCAAATTTGTCTTTTGAGCTTGTGTCTTTCTAATTAGCACAAATAGAACCGTTCCCAGGCCGCCTCACTACTACGGCCAGAATTGGAATGGTTCTCAGAATGCTTGACCGCGTTTACATTACACAGAATTCATAAGTTTATAGTAAAAGGGGTTTATGAAACAAGATTTTCAAAAAATATGAAATTGTATCCCAAATGATGATCTTTATTTGCAATGGACATAAGCATCCAAGTTCATAAAGAACATTCTATAAGAATCTCAATTATTTTGTTTACAAGTTAAGGCCAATGAAATCTATATCAATACCATGGACTTGTCCAATGATAAATGGTCCATTAACAAGTATAATCCAATCAACTCGGATTTGTTTTTACATTTCTTATATTTGTCAATCGCGGGACAAACTACAATTTCTAATAACACTTAATGAAACATGTGACTAGCAGTTATTCCCCTTACTCAACTCTTCAGTATTAGTGGTTAATAAAGTAGATTTGAACCTAAGTCAATATACTCATGGGTAACTAATATTCAAGACCGACCGACCGACTACTTGATGAAACCAACTTTCTTCATCTCCCATGGTTTCTAATACTGAATAAATCTTCCATGCCCAGACAATTTGGCTTCTTATCTTTCAAACAAAAGTCCATGTTTCCAGAACTAAATCCCAAAGAGCTTTCAAAGGTATATTCTAACAAAACTTAACTTTCACAATGTGTGTAACTGAACTTCCAATAAAAGAAAATATAGCACTGGATAATTGAGACTTCATGACTGGAAGACAAGATCATGCTGATTGACAGGAGACTTTAGCAACTTTTTGCAACATTACGAGATTTTGATTACAAGCTTAATACTAGATGAATTGGAACCTCATAATATCGTTCAAACTTGATGTGTCAAGCAAAAGCTCCAGATTGCAGCCTATGACTGACAACACTGTTTCATTGTCATATTGAAGATCTTGAATCCAAAGGAGATTTATGCAACTTTTCTGTTACGAGATTTTGATTACAAGCTTAATACTGGATGAATTGAAGATCTTGAGTCCAAAGCATCAATTTCAGGAATCTTGGCATCCCTCTTTGGAGGCTTCACATAGCTCATCAAGTTATCTGATGGTTTTTACCTCTTTTACTCATAAGCACTATCAAATAAAGACAGGCCAACTTTACGATCAGCACATTTGACCATATTGGCTCATCAAATGAGGTCGTGTAAGTCACATGATATGAGAAGAACTTGGATTAAGGATATTGATTGGTCGGTCTAATGGACTGGATTATGACCAAATGACCAAAGCAAATGTTTACCAAATCTAATATTTAATAAGACCAATACAGAGATCTGACAGAAATCTCCAGATCCAGAAATATGAGTCTTTATTCTTTCAATCAAGTACGGCAGGGTCCTGTAATACCAACTGCCACTTCAAAACTTTGATTTTCTTTTGAATTTGCTTTGATGTTTATTGAAGTTCTTTTGAAACCAGTTGTATACACAGGAGAGTAACCTGGATACAAATTGAAATGGTTTGTTTTCAAAACATGAGAGTATAAAAGCAGACATCTAATTCTGATGTTTTTGTTCTTTTGTTTTTTCAACAGCACAGAATCATCAAAATTGAACCAACCAAACTACCAAGACTACCAACAAGTACCTAGTTTGAGATATCAGTTTCACCTGGAAGCAAACATTATCTTGTCATCTACCAACCATCCAACCAGTTTTTTCTCCAAAATGTGTAGAACCCTGATGGTGAAATATTGTAATATGCTTATAATTGACCTGGAAAGCAAAACTTTGTAATTTTTGGGAACATAGGTCACATTAAGTGTTTTCCTATAAAATAACTGTCCATGGTGTATTTGAAGAGACGAGGCTAACCATACTAGTGAAGCAAGAGATGTGAAAGAACTGTAATTCAATTCCATAAATACATCGTAAACAATACATCAAACAAATTCCTGTAATTTCTTGTTATAAAAAATGAAAATATATCAAGCAATTTAAACATCTTAGATGTACCAAATATGATGTCTTTACATCAAAAATTTGATTCTTTTGATTCCATAATTGAAGTCTTTAAATTCTTCCAGACTAACAGCTACAGAATGACAACCAGAATTTATCATTCAGGTCAGAAGACAAAAAAATTGAGTTTGAATTTAATTTTCACGTGGCAGATAATCTGTTACTTGTCACAAAATAATCTTAGAAGAAAATAGAAATCTCCGTTGAGAAAATTAGAAATTGACCGGAGTTGGGAGATAAGCTTCACAGCAAATATTTGTAGAGGGAAAAACTAACAGTTATTGGGACAGAAAGAAGCAATCAGGGAAAGAGTAGATATTTTCATGAGAAAATGTTTGTTTTATAGAAACTGGTTTCTGATAAAAAAGAAAGCCTAATAGATTTTTTTGTCAGACTTAATGCATAAAAAATCATTGATTCTGAACTAAAGTTTCTGTTGTTTTTAAATTTAATGGCAACGTGGATTATTCAAGGACAATAAAAGAGCATGCTTAAACTAAATGTCTAAAAAGATATCCATGGTGAGTCCTAGACTAGATCCTACTCTAGTATGCGTCTTTATTACAAAGATTCAATAAAGGGCAGATTTGGCTGTAATAGAATGTGCTTATTAACATAACAGTTAAATGAACGTCTGTAAACTGTTCTGGACATGCTGTGGAACTCATCTCAAGATAGTAATCCACAGATGTAAGCAACAATCGGACTCGATATGATGAAATACTGCGTGAAAAAGGTGAATGTTTAAAGGCATGCACTGTTATCATTTACATTACTGCTGTCTACCAGGTCTGTTCTGAGGATGGTGTCCAGAATTGGAATGGAATGTTAAAATGTCTATTTTCAATTTAGATCAGCATTAAGGTGGTCAATTACATGTAGAAAAACTGTTATAGATAATAATGATACATGGACTAGGTTTCATTGACCATTACCTGGAATTTTATGCTGATGAGTTCCAGATGGCAGACTCTATCAGCTGAGCACATGGCAATATTTATCACACCACCCACCAATATCATACACACTTCATACCACTGCAAGGAATTTATTTAAACTATAAATAGTAACAAATCTCATCAATGAATTCCAGAAAGATAACAATCTTATCCTAAAGCTGCTGTGTGTACATAACATAACTTTAATATGGGTACTGACTGATAGTTGCTGATGGTGGTAATTAACAACATTTCAAGCGCTGATAATTTCAGATCAAATCTTCCATTAAATTTTTTATTTAAAGTTACAAGAATAAGAATATCCTGAAATTTCTTCTTAAAGTATAAAAAAAATTACAAACCAAACCAAAAAATTTCATATTTAATAACAATTATTTATTATTTTCTTGTATAAGAAACTTTTTGTTGGAGTCCAGAGTCAAAAGTAGTTCCAAACCAGCCACATGAACAATTCTATGGAGCTTAAATTATTGCTGAAGTTATCACAGAAACAATAATATTAAACATCAACAGTATCTAGAAAGTGTGAAATTTCAGGAATGTTGGAATTATTTATAAAATAAATACTTGTGTTGTTTACCTACAGTTAATCTATTTACAATATAAATATAAGACTTGATAAAAGCAGGATAGTATTATCTTGTCTTGCCTATAAAATATTCAAAAACCCTTCCTCAGTGGAAAGAAATGCTGCTCGATCAATGCTTCTAAATCAATCATATACAGAGGAACAGCAACACATTCAGTTGACAATTTATGTTAACTTATTTCCCCATCGTGTCCAAACCACACCCCCATTTGGGGCTGTGGTAATACAAGTGAGAATTCCGTATTCATAGATAAATATTGTCTCATCAAAATTAGCCCTAATGTATTGGTAACAAATCTCGGCCAATCAAAACTCATTATGATGCTTTGTTTGCGAACTTAAACAAAATGATAGCAGCGTGCCATTACATATTTTGATGAATATGTATGATACAGAATTCAGCAAGATTTTTGATAAAGAATTGAAGCCAAGTGAAAATCAAACCTTACTTTGGAATATTTACTTGGAAAGAATGTGTTCTTATCTCTTCAAACGGGCGGTGTTGTGTTTTGTTCACATGACCTCTGTTCTACCGATTTGATTGGTTAATAAGACCATGTCAAAACCCGTATTCGTGATACGATTCTGTTTCCCCTGCAGCTATCTTAAAATAACAAAACACAACACAGAATGCTTTGAAACATTTAGCTTTATTGAATGCAGTCCTGCAAGTTTGTTGGGAGTGCAAGGATCATCTGCCCAATTATTTTCTTTAATGATCTTTTTCTTTAATGATCATTCACCATATTTAAAATCATAATTTAGTCTTATAATCATTTCAAATACGCCACTCATACAGATGCCCACCAATAACAATATTAACTTATATTGTTCACTTCAATTCAGCAATGATATTCCCCTGTTAGTTTAAACATATTTTATTGGAAAATCAAAGGGATTGGATGCAAGTTTCAAGAACTTAGGAAAAATCTGCTCCACACAAAGTTATACACAATAATATTGACAAGATACGAACATATTTTACAAACAAAGTTATTAAAAGCAAAATAACTTGGAATCTTTAGAAAAGAAAAGAAAAATTAGAGAAGAAAACAAAATATAAACAACAACATAAACCGACAACCAGAAAATAATGGTAATAGATTCATTATATATGTAAAACTTGCAATTAAAAGCGTTTAGAGTGTTTAATAAAGTCATGGACATGTTTAAAAATTATAATATTAGTATCTACAGAAAAGTTACGATTACCACACAGAATTAGCTCTAAATTTACAACATAGTCAGACAAGTTAGACAAAAGTACTAATCGCTGGGCTCGATAAATCTGACAGTCAAAAAAATAATGAAACGAATTTTCCGTATGATAGCCACATTTACAAGAAGAATTGGTAATAACATTTATTTTGAAAAGATCAGCATTTAAACCGCTACAATTGTGACGAATTCGTGTTAATAAAATATTTTCACGTCTGTCTCCAGCATCAAAATAAACAGGGGCTGAATTTGATAAGAAACTTCTTTTAAGATTGATTTTGAAAGCTTTAATGGAGGGGGAGTCTTTTAACTGTGCGTCTAATAGATTCCAATCATGAGTGGTAGAGGGAAAAAACGATCGTTGGTAAGCAGTAGTACGGGCAAAAGGAATCGGGATTTCATTTGAATTTCTGAGATTATAAAATCTAGGAGTAGCATCAATAGGGGTTAAGATATCAATAAGATAATTGGGCGCATTATTGTGGACAATATTATAGAGAAGAGAAAGACGACGGGTTTTCCTACGTTCGGAAAGTGTATGCAGGCCGGTTTCGAAATATAGGGATTCAATTTTACAATATTTAGTGAGACCTGTTATGACTCTGGCGGCTTCAAGCTGGACATGTTCGAGACGGTCTAAATCTGAGATATTACAGCAATCCCACACCTCGCAGGCAAATTCTAGACGCGGCCTTACATAAGTTGTATAAATGCTTAAGAGGGTTTTTCTGTTGAGAGTGAATTTAAGTTTACATAAAACACCAATCAATTTATAGGCAGACTTACAAATCGTATCGATATGGATCGACCATTTTAGATCATTCGATAATGTGATGCCAAGATGTTTATGGAATGGTACGAATTCTAAAGGTTCTTGACCGAGAATCAAGTTTGGTAATTGGCTTATGGGTTTGGTTGAAAAAAGGACTACTTTGGTTTTAGAGGGGTTAAAGCTAACAAGCCAGTCACTGGACCATTGATCCAATTTAGAAAGATCATTATTCATAGAGATTTCAATTTCAGATATAAGTGACTTCGTGCAGCCAACAGCTGGTCATCAGCAAGT